>NW_017307160.1:581714-586449 GCF_000935625.1 Nanorana parkeri | reverse complement strand
ACGTGTACCCGTATTCCATAAACAAACATCCCAAATCCTGTAGCACTCCTTACCAGAAATCCCCAAAAAGTTACATGGGTGCTGAAATGACAGCGGATGGTGCCACACACAGAGACAACTTGACTGTAGCTGTCACCAGCATGACAAAAACACATGGGTCAGTGCTAATTATAAATGGATTTGCACTGACCCATGTGTTTTTGTCATGCTGGTGATCGACATTCAAAAGGTATTCCATAAACATTCACAAAATGTTGGCGCAGTATAAAAAGGTGCACAGTAGGATTTTCCCTAACTGCATGAGCCTTCTGAATCCAGGTGTACACCTCATATGTGTCTCTTTGATGAAGCCCGATTGTCTTCTCTGAAAATAACGTATAACGTCATCTAAATAAAACACTAATCTTCTTTCAGATTACTCTGCAAACTTCAGATTGTTTACATGAACCCACCACAGCATACCTTGCAAGGTACAGAAATGTTGCACAGAGCCCCTTCTTTTGCTCCTCAGAAAGGGGAATTAGCAGTTCTGATGCAGAGATACCTCCCATACCAGCTATTAGTCGCCCCCCCACCCCCTACAGAAGCCCAAAATGGTGTGATCTTACAGGCAGTGCTAAATTTGGGCTGCGATCATGATCATCTATAAAAAGGTGCCCATACGCCTGCCGATTATCGTACGATATCGCAGGTGATCCTGGAATTCGTACGATAATCGGCAGGTGTATGGAAGGCGTGCAACCTCTTCTACTGTACGGTCGCACGTCTTTGGTCTCCGGAGCAGGCTTGAAAACCAGCCGAGAATCATATGATTCGTCGGGTTAGTGGCGTTCTCGGGAGACAAATGCCGCAAGCGCACACTGCCCGCTCAGCATTGGAAGCCGGCCCCTCAGGGGGAGGGCTTGCGATGATCGCAAGTACGATCTGCCTGTCCAAGATGGGCAGATCGTACGAGCTTTTAATTACCTTACAACCATCGCAGGATGAAAGTCGTGCGAAGGTTGTAAGGTGTATGGGCACCTTAAGACCACCATTAAAAGGGAACCTGGCAGATTTAGAATACTACAGCTGCTGTTGCAAACCTGTATTTAAAAAAGGTGCATGCTCCAAGGACATTATCCTTGCTTCATATTTAGTGAGTCCCGGATCTAGAACAGGCATGTGCATATCAGGTGTGCCACTGGCTATCAGTCACTGACAGTCCTAGGACATAAGCCCCGAAGAATAAAACGGGTCAGCGATGCAGCTCCCAGATCTCATTTTGACCTGCTTTTCAATGGTCTAGAAACAATGTGAACAAAAGCTGCGTCTTACCCTTGGAAAGGAGGTTCTCTGACTTCCATACACTATCAGACTGGGAACATTTCCATCCAAGCGTGCTTTTACATTCTCGGGTAACAGACTGGAGATGTGTCACGGGAGGATAGAAGCAATTTAAGTAGAGCTAAAACCTAACTGCACAAGTGCTAACCTTTTTTTCCCCTCTTGCTGCTGCTTTCCTGCAGTTTCTCTCCGCCGCTTCTTGTCTACATGTACCAGCTGCACATCATTGCCTGGGACAGGTTTTCGGATAGTGACACCAGTGAACCAATGTGGCCACCTGTAGTCACCACCAGAGTTGCCAAACCGTACTGCTGAGAGAGTGTAACAGGAGTACAATCTGGCCCTCATAGCAGGAAGTGCGCAAACAAGGACCATCACGGCAGGATCACCAGGTATTAGTGTAGAAGGACATTACCATCTAAAGCTTATAGATTTCGGCAATTGGGTTTATAGCCACTTTAAAAAAAAAACAAAAACACAGCACTACATGCAATGTTGCCCAAAATAAATAAATGATCTACATTTATCCAATAACACTGCTCCATGCATTCCATTTCAATCAATCAAAAAAAAAAAAAAAAAAAAATAAAAAAAAAAAAAAAAAAAAAAAAAAAAAAAAAAGCTTCACAGGCACATCAGCACCATAATAGATGCCAGTGTATAAAAATCCATACGCTGGCTTCATGCTATGTGCATGTTACCCCAAGACATGGCACTCATTCATTTACATGGCACCACAATGCACAAGTATAATAATGCACATTCTGGATGAATGGGCTTCCTTAATGCAATGCGTGTTACACAATGGCACATGTGACTGCTTCACGTAGCAATCCAGAGGAGACTGCAGAAAATGCAGGCCCCTCTGAATGTCTGCTGATAGAGCCTGAACACAATGCAATGTCTAAAGCCTTAGGCCTCTTTCACACAGGCGGTCCGATCGGGTCGGTCAGTCAATCTTTTAGGCGGATACCCAATGTAAGTCTATGGGCAGCTGGGTCTAAACAGACCGGCGTCCGTCTACACGCTGTTATCCCCAACTTGGGCCAGCTCCGGAAATACAAAACGGAAAAGAGATGCATTTCCTGGTCCGGATGTGCCAGATTTACATCCGGATAGCCGGATGTAAAACAGACACTCATTTAGATCCGATTCCCTATAGACCAACCTGGGGTTCAATTATTTCAGTTTTATTCTTTCATCACAGCGGTGACGCCCGATCCGTACTGCACCGATCAGGAAGGGATCCGTTCATGGATCCCCCTCCTGATCAGCCCGTGTGAAAAGGGCCTTAAATTTTAGGTCAGTCATATTGCTAGTACCTCTTAAAAAGACAGACTGAAATACCAGCTCGGCCTGCTAAATGACTCACTTTCTGCAGATGATGGGTCCGATCTGAACTCGGTTACAAGGGTGTAAAGAACATGATTTCTTTGTACCATACGATTAATTACAACTTGTGTAAACCAACGCACGGCTGCTTAAGAATTGACCATTTACCTGTTCACATTTTAGCATCGAGAAGACAAACCTGTTAAGTTTCCAATTCATTTTCTGTTTTAATATTGCCACAAATGTAAAAAATGACAAACATGCGCAATATCCTTTAAGAGATGCAAACCAACAACAGCGAAGACACAAATACTGCATAGATAAATCAGAAAACAGAGCCGGGGAGAGAAGAATCTCCATTCACAATAACATCATGGACTGAAAGCAGCAAATAAGGACACACTTGGAAGCATCATCGATTCAAAATAAACTAAGTTAATTTACATCATTTAAAAATAAAAAAACAACTTTATACATAGTGCAATACAAGTTTTGTAACCAAAAAGCATTCGGTTATTTCACACTTGTCTTTTATACATGTAGTTCCATCTGGTGGAGATCCACAATAGTCCAATTGGCTCAAGCAAAGGTCAAATGTGCAAAGACAGCAAAAACTGCAGCTGTGATCACAGTCAGGGCTGGGTAGGTTTTCAGGAAGCTCCAGGCGGTTAGTCATTTGGACTGGTCTCTGGAAAAATAAGTCAATATGTGCTGGATTTTCAGGAGACGATCCTTTAGTGAGCTCATGGACAGAACAGAGAGCTGATACCGAGGATCCACAGGCAATACAGCTAGAAGCCACCAGCACCAGGCTGGTCCATTTGGGGCTACCTGAAAATGGAATAAAGAATAGGTGTAAATTACACAATTTCATAAGAAAACAATCATTTGCAGCGTCGTTTAAAAGTAAAACACTGGGCACAAAAACTTGATAAAAAGTATATTCCTCAATAGCCACAAAAAGACAAATCTGCTTTGTGTACACCAAATGCCTTTGCAAAGCCTGTACTACCTTGTAAAAGTAGTGACATCATAACTGTACATAGCCTGTGCAGACAGCAGAGGTGCACAGCACCCACTACAGGCTGCCTGCAGAAAACTACATGAGGGGGGTGGATACAAAACCAGTCACCCAGCACAAAGGGAAAGCCACAGTAACTGCTCTTTACTACAGGAATTTTACACTGGATTACGCTTAGATCTGGAAGACATGCACAAAGCACACCAAGATTTAGGTAACCATACACATGCCGTTTGTATTTACACAATATTTATTGCAGAGTGGATGCTTCATTATACTGGCCAGTTTCTGCCAAACTTGGCAAAATCCCATATCTCCATTATGCTCAAACATCACCTGCCCTATTAAAAGGACTACCCTGCAAATACAGTGGCACCTCGGTTCACAAACTTAATTCGTTACGCAATTCTGATGACCATGTGTCAGAGCAGGGGAAATGGCTGCGGTCGTGTTCGCCACCCGTAGCGGAGTTCGCGAACGGAAGCAACAGTTTTTGAACTTCCTGTTCGCAAACAGAAGCGTTCGTGAACCGAGGTACCACTGCATATGCTCTATCCATCATAAGAGGAAAGTGTAAACATGTGAATTATGCAGAGATCGTCATCTACGATCAATTCAGGCATCTTGTACCCTTGTCCTGGCATGGGCCCTGTCCCCAAGTGCCACGCTGCAGCATGCATACAGACATTAGTCTATTGCACAAAAGTGGAGAGTTCTTTTCAGGCACCCAGAACACTACTTTATGCTGCTCAGAGTCTAGAAGTCAAACATCCCTGCATGGCAGCCACAAAACAAAAAGTGTCATTTGCAGCCTTACACTCAACATCCCCAAGAATCAGAGAGGGGATCCTCCAAGAGTTCTTTATAGGTTCACTGAAGTTCATCCAGGCTTATACAAAAGCAATAAAAATGTATGACCAGCCAAAAAAAAAAACACCCATAAATGTATTGTCTTTAATGGAATGGGGAAGGATTAGACCAACTATTAGGTTTCACTGACATCTGCGGCTCCTTTTAAAGAGATTCCCCCCCCCCCCCCCCCCCCGCCCCGTCTTCCCA
>NW_017307160.1:576242-580942 GCF_000935625.1 Nanorana parkeri | reverse complement strand
TACCCCCCCCCCCCCCCGCCACTGCCTGTTCTGCCAACATTTTCTATAGATAGGAAGTGAGGATAAATCTCTAACTGCAACACACAGAAGGTAGGTAAGGGGAAGACAAAAACCCATTAGTTTTGTTTTTTTGCTGTCTTAGTTCCTGTTGCAGATCCGCAAAAGCATAGTCAGCAGAACAGGCAGTGAGGAGGAATCGCTAATTGAATCCCTGATTGCCATAAAACTTGACAGGGGTCCTATCCCTTTCCTTCCACCCAAAGGCAAGTAAAAAGAAGATTTGCACGGACAATCACCTAGCAGTGTAATGGCCGAGCTGCAGCCTCACACCGAACATCTGGTTATCCTGCTAGACAGTTGGAAGTTTGCGGCTCTTAGCTTTTTGAAGAATGGGGACAGCTACTCCTCTTCAGGTTACTAGGACAGGTGTACGGTTACATTACTACACCGTGTAGATATATGGTGTAAACAAGGCACATAAAGAACAATTGTTTTCTATGCTCCCTTGCGTTATGCCTGCACTGATCAATGTACCCGGTGTAAATGAATCCCAAGTAAATAACCATTAAAAATCTGCCTCTGTGTCAAAGATTAATACAGTGTAAATTTATATTCTTAGCCATAAAAATGGTGTCCAGCATCTGGCCATCTGACCAATGCCTCAGCATGGGTGGCATCATGTCCACAAATGGGGAGGATTTTAGGAACGTGAAGTCATGATGCCCAATGGCTAACTGCCTGAGAAATACATTATTGGTCCTCCAAGATTCTCTAGCAAAATAATCCTTTATCTGTTGTATAAATTTGTCTTATTCATATAACTTTGCCTTTAGAACATCCCTTGTGCTGTGCAAACACGCAGTTTTACTGCACGTCAGCCCAATCAATAGGCCACACACGCCACAAAGTAACTCATGCAGCACTTTCATCTGTGAGCGTGCCGCATTTTACCCGCCACATTGGGGTGAACATACATGAAAGCGTGCACTTCAGCTCGTGTTCACTGGGTTTAATGCCACTCGCTCTATGTGGCCAAAACAGAGAAGAGCTGGTTAACTCTCAATAAGGCTGTGGGACATTAAATCAAAGACAAACCTGTATATTGCCCTCCCTCTCCGGCATGGAGCCAAAGTGATGCAGGATTTGGCTGCGGAACCTGTATCTCAGATTCTGGAACCAGTGGCAGGCCTGAGTGTAGACAGCATCATGAAGCTCCTGGAGTTGCTGGAGTTCTTCCGCACCAACCTGAATAATTATAGATTAACATTAAACCGATTACTGCCAAGCCCACTGCTACTACAGTTCCCATTTATGTGTGCATACGGAATATGAAAATACTCAAACTGAACTGAAATCATTCAAGGCATTATCTAAGCACCTCAGCTCACCATGCCCTCTTAGCAGTTACTCAACATCCCCCTAATTACAAATGCAAACCCAGCAGGAGCTCTGCGAGGGGGGTGGGGGGTGGGGGAAAGAGTACACACAGCTGCGGAGAACAGACTTGAACAACTTTACTGCTTCTGGGGGTGTATTTAGATGATAAATTGCTCCATGGTTCCTGCAACTCCAGAGGTCAGGTAGGATTTGCTTCTTTGGGTAAAAAAAACAAAAACACCCTCTTCTCACTTATTCACCACTTTTAGAATAGAAAATTACTTTCTGAAGCTGTTTTATGCTACCAATATTCCACCATCCATCCCTCAGGTAGCAATGTGCACCCCCAAAGGAGGACCCCCCTCCTCTGCAGCAAAAAAAAAAATTAAAGGACTTGGGGACCTGGTGTGTCTTTTTTTTTAAAATGCCAACTTAGACAGGGAGGAGGAAAGGGGTGTTATGATTTAAGCTCATTTACAGCTTTTTAAAAGGAGAACTACTGAGAGTAAAATACTCATCCCAATAGCATGAGCCAGCATGCGACACTACAAGTGTCACGACAGCTTTATAGCTTGAGAACTGAGCAATTGATCTCTGCTGGTCAGTCACCGCTCTCTGCAGGGTTTCCCCCCCCCTCCCTTCTCAGTCTCTCTTTGGAGGGACAGACAGGAGAGGGCGGGCACAGCTGGCTCTACAGAGGCAGATCCAGCTGTCAGGCAATGGGGTGGATTCCAACAATATTGTTGGGATCTTTCCCAGCTGCAGCACGGCCCTGCACTGTCAGCATAAAGAGCGTAGTAGCCTCCTATATGCTGACTTTGGGTCACAGGAGTACATTAGTAAATGTATTCCTGGGACCCAAAAGAGAACTAAAGCAGAAAAAATAAAAAAGGGGCTTTGGCTATAGTTCTCATAAGAATGTGTAAATAGTTTAATGTCCCTTGTCGAGTAACAGGTTCCCTAACACTCTTTTATAGCAAGTTCAAAAAAAGGTTTTTTCTCCGATACATGTAATGTTAACCGAAAGCCTGCATGTCCATAGCCTGGCCACAGGTTTAAACACTTCCAGTAGAGCTTACCATCTTATCTTTATACTACAGGTACAGTTCCCCCTTCAGAAGCAACACTCAGTTTATTACAGGACTGTGCCGAGTTGAACTTCACATCAGCAGTTTAATGATGGAGTTGAAATTTTCACCGTCTGCTGCATATGCACAGCAGTCAACATCTCTCAAAGCACAGTCTGTAAAAAGCAGGGTTCTTGTACATCAAAGTAAGCCTAGCAGCTCACCGGCCTGTGGCAGTCTGAGAGCCAGTTAGTGGCCATGTTAAAATAGCTTGTCTGGGGTTCCCGGGCATCAAAACTGAATGTAAGAATTATCACTGCGTTTATGGTGCAGTAGCGGTTTATAAGTACCTGAATGTCGATTAGGTATTCAATGTCCGCAGTGCAATAACCATCCTTCATTCCTCTTTTTATAACCCGAAATCTCTTTCCACCAATAGTATCAACCACGGACCGTCCATCAGGCAAGAAATGGACATTGCGGATCTGCAGCATGCAACCATAGTCTGCAAAACTAAACAGAGAAGACAATAGTTCAGAAAATGCATGGGAGAATTCAGTGGTTTAAAGATGCTTTGATCATTTCAGATTGACAACTAGCAATTCAATACCAGATACATTCAATACAGAAATTAAGAAATTCTGCTAATTTTTATCAAAACAGACTGGCAGAACATGAACTAGAACTACAGCCACAAACTGGCACACGAGGGGGATGATGCAAACTCTGCCAGTTGTTAAAAACAGTTGACTGCTAGTTATCTGACTACAGCTAAAGCTATACATTATAGGAATGGATTGACATGATTAAAACAAAAAAGGAAGAAGAAGGTTTGGAATATGTTTGGCCAATTGTTAAAAAAAAGGAGAACTATGAGGAGAGTGAAAATCACTCCGCCTCATAGTTTGAGCCGATGTGTGTCATTGAAACTGTCACACGTCGGCTCAATAGATCGGGAAGTGAGCGAACACAAACCGCCGCTCGCTTCTAGATCCTCTCCCTGCAGAGAATGGTGACTGTCTGTCACGGCTCCCCACAGGGATTCCCCCTCTCCGATCCTCCAGCGCTGACTGGAGGAACGGACGGGGAAGGGGGCGGGTACAGCTGGCTCTACCTCTAGATAGGCAGAGCCAGCTGTCACTCACGTAGCTGGGTGGATCGACAGTAATGTCGGGATCTGTCCCGGCTGCGACGGTCTCAGTATACCGTGAGCTGCAGCTCACAATATACTGAGCTTTGGGTCATGGGAGGAGATTAGTATATGTCCTCCCGTGACCCTTAAGAGAACTATGGGGAAAACGCTTACCCCATAATTCTCTTTTAAAGAAATGGACAGTAACATGGAGATTCAAGCATCCCTTACAACAAATTAGTACAAAAGCACTTGAGGAAAAAAAAAAAAGAAGTTGATAATAGTTGAAGACAAGAATACAAGTCACTTACCCTTTTTCTGAATCACTGATGCACATTCCAAATTGCCTTGTACCAATTTCCATACACCTTCGAATCATCAGCCGATAACGGGGCTCGAAAACATGCAGTGGGCAAGGCACAGTAGGATATGCCATGGTGCATACAAACATAGGCACATTTAGAGTTAAACTAAATGGAGAAAGGAAAATGGGATTTTAATGTTAAAACTGCTCAATAACAACAGGTCAAGAGAATATGCACCGATATAATGAACAGGTCTAAAATATGGGGTTCCTCGTTCTCTAGTGACAACATATAAAAGTACTTTTAACTTTGATAAAACACCACCAAACAATTCAAATGAATCCCCAATCCAGGGATGACGTTGTCAATGGGAACAGGCAACCCCCCCCAGCTGTTCTCAGGGGGGGGGGGGATGCAACCGTTTAGAAAACCTGCTGAAATGACTAACCCTACAAAAAAATACAGGGCATGTGGTGCTTGCTTTACCCTATTTTTATCTTCCCCTCAGTATAAGTACCACCGCAAGGTCCTCACCGAGTTAAAAATATTCAAGATTCAAAAAGTCAATATTTATTGAATTTTTGGAAAGGGCTGATATTGGTAGAGGGCAACCAGACACCCCCATACGTCTATGGCCTCCTACGATATAGTCCCAGAATGCAATACATATGTACAAACAGCACATGGTTTATAATATAATATAAATATATTCACTTTGATAATTCAAGTGCTTCCTCTTCATGAATTTTTTTCCTCTCGGACAGCTGTTCAGGAAGATACTGCTTGATTAATCCCTCCAGTAGGTAGGTTACATTGTAG
>NW_017307160.1:574912-575872 GCF_000935625.1 Nanorana parkeri | reverse complement strand
TTGAAGTTTTCACACCCAAAAACAAAAAAAAAAAAAAAAAAAAAAAAAAAAAAAAAAAAACAATTCACTCAACCACCACTTGACAGGGCTATATTATTATTTATAGAAATAAATCACAAGGAAACATTCCTCTCATATCTCTCACCTCTGTTAAGCTCTGCTTACATAAAGGACACTGAGGTGTGTGATCCAGGCAGCGCTCCAAGCACTTTTTACAGAAGCAATGTCCACAAGGCGTAGTAACAGGTTCATAAAACAACCTAAAAGGACATTGTAAAACAAACTATGTCAATATATACACATGTAATAATCAACTGATGTAATAATCAACTGATGTAGAAACATAACTGGACACTAAACATCTAGTTCCCCCTGTATAAAAATAAATCTGCATGTTACTAACCTCATACAAAGGGAGCACTCAAAATCACTGCCATCAATCAAGGCATATATGTTTGGGTCGTCTGCCATAGCTGAATTTGGATCAGACACCGCTAGAGTGGAAAAGAAAGAAACACACCTTAGTGTTGTTGATAGCAGTGCATGATACACATACATATACTTTTTTTAACAACTCCCCATAGTAGCACATGAATTTAATAAAAGTTGTTATATATATATATATATATATATATATATATATATATATATATATATATATATATATATATATATATCTCCAAAAAAAACAAACCCCACAAAGACAAAAATGGAAACCTAGCTCCAATATTAGCTTTCTGTAATTGCTGGAACAGCAGTGCCAGGGAGAGAGGTCCAGCAGTGTAAACCAACTGGGCTCTAATGCACTGCACAGTGCTGTGACCGTCTACCAATGATAGGAAGAGCGTATGTGTACTTCAGCTATGTAGTTTACCTGGAGTTTAGTTTTAACTTTAAAAAGTAGCAAAATCTGAGATGTCATCCCTGACCGGGGGAATAACAAAATAAATAAAATTATAT
>NW_017307160.1:540959-574733 GCF_000935625.1 Nanorana parkeri | reverse complement strand
AAAGCATCAAAATCAGCATCCACCTCCAAGGTGTGGGAGAGAGTCCGTCCACTTGAAGAAAATTGGTGCCTGCCATTGTCAACTTATCATTAAGAAAATGCTAGCAACTTGGCTATCATGTTGGCCCTGTTGTTCGATACTAAAACACATATGTTACGTCTCCTGACTTTACTATGACTTTTCTGATCAGCATTATTATTCTGGGTTAATGATTCTGCAAGTACTTCAGCCAGCAGGTCAGCAAAACAGCCAGGAAACTACCATTATCAGAGGAAGGTCTGCTATGGCAGCCCTCCCATATTTTATTTTAAAACCACTACTCTGGAAATGGGTCAGGTTCCGGTAATTTCCATCATATAGACATAACTTAGTAAAAGGCGCCAACAACTTGCTTTTGTCAGTTTAGGTTAACATATTCAAGTTTTTACCTCCTTGCTTTATGTGCTTCTTTGGACCATCTTCACACATGCTTGTGTCTTGCTCAGAAAGAGAGAACTTTCTTTTTAGTAATATGCCATTCTCCTCGCAGGACAAGAAAGGCTCTGAAGACACCCTTTTTAATCGGTCTTCACTGGCAATTTGATCATAGTGCAGGGTGTGCACAGACTGTGCACGGTGTAAACCACTGCTGGATGTGCTGGTGCTCTTCACTGTTCTTTCAGTACCTTCATCCTGGAAATGACAGAAAACAGATTTGAAGTTCTTTTGACTTAAAGTGCTTTTGTATAGTTTATATCTTACAGCATTGTAGGATGCGGTATAAAAAAAAAAGTCATTTGCAGTAAAACCAGCATGGAAAAAAGGCAGCAGGAGCTAGCAAACTCTAGCCAACAATATTAAAAAGGTAGATAAAAATGTTAGGCATTGGTACAGGGATGTGGACAACCAGGATCCTGGAATTTATCAAGGCCGTAACTACGGAAAAAAAAAAATAACGAAATGGGTATTTTTTCATAAGAAAATAAAAAGGGGGGTGTATTACCTCCTTCAAACATGGCTGCATAGGATATGTAGTTTCACTCTTCTCTGATCCCAACACAAAAGGTTTCAATGGTAAATTTGGCAAAGTTGTCATTTCAAGGTCCTTCAGTATACCTTCAACTGTCTCTTGTCCAGGTGACAGGAAGTCATGAAGAATCTGCATAGAGAATATGATGAAATGATAAAAGCCCAGTTCATGCACTTCTTTCACTACCACAAAAAGAAGCTATAAAAACAGAAAGAACACTCAAAGAGTGCGCACTCTCTACTTTCAATTCCCACTAAACCACACATTTCATTAAACACTGAAGATGCTTTACTCTGACAAAACAGGTCTAAGTTTTCAAAGTTGAAGCATTTAACTTGGGATTTCCCTCCCTGAGATCTGAATATATAAACAATTCATGGTCTTCATTACATTTCTGCTCAAGAAACCACCATATGAAAGCCTGCTGAGTTCCCCTACAAATGGTAAAGAACATAACAGTCAGGTACCGTACCTTTTCTATCTCTGTTCTTGCAGATGTAAACTCCTCATCTAATCCCAAGCACTGAAGATAACAGGTTAATGATTCATACAGATTTCCTGTGCCCTGTAGTATTTTTGCTTTTCTGTAATGCACCTAAAAATACAAATGAATAAAAATGCTTTAAAAACATGTTTGACAGCATGAAAGCATCAAATATGACAGTGCAATCATGAACTGGTTAATGTTCCAAGTAATGGCTTGCTGAAAAGGAAACTAGCATTTTTGAAGCAGACTGTTCCCATTCATATTAATAAAGTAGTGCCAATACCCAAAGTCACCAACACTCAATAATATGTACTCCTGCTTACATGATAGCAACTGTATGTGAAGAGCTGGACACAAAGCACACAACTGTCCAATGATGTTTATTTATAGGCCTTTACTGCTCGGCCGTAGATTTGATGTACTGGCAACAGTGTGGTCACCAACATAGCCATGCATCCCTGGATGCCAAGACTGTCTGAACACAATGACATATCCTTTGGCATGAAAAGATTTGCATTATAAAGTGAAATCATTTTACTGCAGCCAGCATACATCAGTCTAATGTAGAGAAATGTTTTGATGTAGGACATGTTTCATGCAAGGTTTAGGAATTGGAAAAGTTCCAGGTGAAGAACATCACATTCCTGAAGTCTGCCCATTAAAGTGTATTTCCACTTTTGCACCAAATTGGGAGAACACCCAATTCATATTTGTTACATCTTCCCATTCACATTGCATAAATATTTTTAAAATACCAGCATAACCTTTTTTTAATGTTCTATTCTGGAAACTCCAGGGCCGATAAATCCCACTTCGTTCTCACCATTGAAGCGGGCTGGGTGGAGCTTTGTTTGAACTAATTAACCCTGTCTGCACTGTGCTGCCAGATTTCATTATCACTTAAAAACGTGATGAGCCGGATTGTGTCCCGACAAAGGGTTAAAGACCTCAAGACAAGGGGGGAATTTATCAAAATTGGAGCAGTTGTCCATGGCAACCAATCAGCTTATCTCTTCAGTTTGCTCCGGTAAGATTTGAAAATGAGACAGAGAAGCTGATTGGTTGCAGTGCAAATCTGCTCCAGTATTGATAAATTCCCCCCATTGTATGTTAATGCATTATAAAAACCCTTGTCCCCTCAGTCTCTCCCCCTTAACTGAATGGAACAACTAGAAGCTGCATGTAGCGCCCCATGTATAATTCTGCTCCAAATAAACAGCTACAAAATATTTTTTTAAAACATTAAAAAGGTATTTTTTGGTATGCGATGTGAATGGGAACACAACATATAATGGGGGGGGGTTCTGAAATCTGACAGCAAAAGTATATTGACACTAAGACATATGAGCATTGATACATCACAAGGATTCGGATAGTCACCTCTGGCCAGTTGTGCTGTTTTGAAAGGACAAAGTCCAGTTCTTGTAGAGCTTTCCCAAATTCAGAGAGTGCAGCAAAGGACTCAGCTCTGTAAACACGCAGGATCAAATCGTTAGGATCTGCAAAGGTGAAACACGTACATAATTCAATAAATCATTCACAGAAGTAGCAGTATGCCAATCATTTGCTTTACTGATCAGATCTCTAGCAAAGGAAACATCACATAATGGATATTTACAGTCGGGTCATTTTGCAATCCCAGCTATTACTGAACACATAATGTAGCCAAAAGAAGACAGTTTACCTGGTAGTAGAACAACATGAAATCAGCAGTAGGTGGCAGCTTTAAGAAGTTCCTATGTCTAGGACCTCAGATTTAAAATGAGAACACTGCATTATCCTGAAGAGACTGGCCACATAAATTGTAGATCTGCTCCCTATGGAGAACAGTTGTACAGCAGTGATGTCTGCTCCCTCCGCCTCCTCCTCTACCCGTTCCATAACAGTTAGGTATGCAATGCTTGTTGTGTAACGCATGACATCAGAAGTGGCTCGTTTCATAACCAGGAGCCATGTGAGCACATTAGGGCGTAGCCTTTCCATGGGAGCAGAATGAGAAGGCTTCTCAATCCCTTATCACTGAAAACTTTACATTCACTCCACTGTTATCACAAACCGGGAAACAAAGCTAAACCAGGAACGTTAATTGACTGAACTCAAAACTTGTGGGCTCCTATTTCACAAATTACATTTTATATATACACAAGGAAATCTGACCAAAACAATTTCACATCAGTGGCCTGTAAAAACTGGAGCCTTCAAAAGTGCGAACATACAAATGAACCGAATAGGAATACGTTAAGTCACAAGGGAAAAACATACCAGGATGTCTTGTATGGTGTAGAAGGGAAAACAGCAATTCTTAGAACCAGTAAAACCCAGCAGACAGGTGTCAGCGCACCTTAGAAATGACAGCTGGTTTCTAACTTTTGAGGTTCTCTCTAGTTGTTGTCAATAGAGCGGACTCCTAAAAACATATGACCAGAGTATTACAGGCTGCTCCACAAGCAGTGTCTTATATCTGAAGCCCTGTTGTCTCCAAGGTCACTTCTTAAAGGGAAACATTAGGATTTCATTTTATAAAATGGAACCGAGTTCAAGTGGCTGTAAAATCTTCTGCATCCAACAAATTCCAGATGTGTCTGATGCGTGGTCCCATCCGCCAGTCCCTTTGTCACTATGGTTTCCTGTAGTGGCCAGTGGATGGAACCACAATGCAGCGAGGGGGACTGGGCAGAAATATCTGATGCTAAAACAATCTTCAGCAAACTTAGCTCTGGAACAAAGCCAACATCAGCGTGACAAGTCTGTATTAACCATCACTCAAGGCTCCCGCCTCAGCGACTACATTGTCATGGTTTATGATTGGGAGTCAGGAATGGGCCAAGCCGGACAGTCACAGAGATCACATGATTGCGAGGCCCGCCTCTGCCACCCGGCATTAAGGATGGGGCAATCCCCGCCAGCTGGAATGGGTTATTATATGACAAAGATATTCCAAAGAGGTCTGGGAATTCTAACGAAATATAGCAAAGGCTCCCTGACTAAAACCTCAGCAAGAGCCCTCCGACAATGAGGAGTCCCTCCTGACTCATTCACCGCAGTGTTAAAGTTGTCCTAAATGCAAGAAATTAGTCAAAAGCTCCACTCCTGGCTAAAAATAACAATACAAAACTCGTATTCTACTCATTTCAAATAAAACTGGAAAACATTAAACTCCTGAACATAATACACATTCCAAACAAGACCAGATCTCCCCCAATAAGAATTCTATGGAAAGGTTTTGGAATTCTCCTTCATTTCACTGTCTGATAATCAGAGAATTCGAGTGTACGAAACTGTAGAAAAACGTGCGATATGTCAGAGCGGTCCAATGATTGTTCACCTGAGTCTTTTATCAAACAATGCTCAGGATGAAGGATCTGGTTATTCCCAATGGGCCTGTTCACACCGGAGCACTGTGTCACTTGTTGCCAGTCACAGGAGGCATGAAAAAGTACATGAGCTTCTTTAGGGGCAGTACCGTGTGTTTTTGGATCTACACACTTTAACTGGAGCTCCTGAAAAATGAATGTTTATCTGTTGGGGGTCTATGGGGTTAGACAACAAAACTGCATAACCCTGCTCCTGTAGTACAAGTCATGCTTGTAGAACTTTGCTGACGTCCAAGCACCTAATCCAGGCCTAGAGACACTTTACTGTGTGCATAGCCCTCAGTCTCCTGGTCACAGACAAGTCTACTGGCCAATTAAACAAACTTTAGAATACAGAAAAGGAAGGGCTTTAGAGCTGAGAGCGCGGAGATTTATAGATAGGATCACCTGGACATCTTTTCCCCTTCTCTACCTCTGTAAAATGACAAAACATAAAGGAGGGGCAGCAACTCTACAGCTTCTCTGGAGGCCAAGGATCTATAGCAATGAACTGACTGGTCTCATCACAAAACTCCAATAGAATATGGTTAGGGACATACACCTAGTGACCAAACAGCACAATTTGTAAAGCCAACTCCAAGGAAGTGAAAAGTCTCCCCTTGTGGTGGGGCCGCCCCTGTTATCTGCTAGTTTATGCCTAGAGGACAGGAAAAATCAGTTTTACTTACCTAATCCCCGCTCACTCGGAAGTCGGCGCAATCCTCATCTGGACTGTACCTCGGTGTCCTCACTTATAATGCAGGGCAACGGAGCCTGCATTGTACTTAAGGAGGCAGCAGACTGGAATGAAGGGAAGAAGTGGATGCGGGGACCAGTCTAGCAGCCTGGAGGGAGCGAGGAGGCAGTTAACTCTTGCAGTGCAGGGGCAGCCTCACTATAAGGGATGACTTCATTTCCCTGGAGTTAATCTTGAAGTTCAGAGCCATACAAACGTCAAAGTGAAAGCATCTCACGGTAGTCTTCATCCGCAGAGAAATATTGCTCACCTCCTGAAAATTATATACAGCAAATGCTAACTGAGTGGAGGAGCGCTACTTTCTTTCTAAGCTTTCCTGAAACCGAGAGTGACCTGCTTGTATCTGCCTGCAATACTTCTGAGTCACACATGAAACAAGCCTGCAGCAAAGTATGAGTGAGATGGGAATTCCTAATCCCTTTAGCCCACACTGCCAGGCAACTAGCATTTTCAATGGCAGAGGTCAGCAACATGCTCCTTTTTCCCCTCGCCACAAGTTTCCTATAGGTTACTGAAGTAGAACTGTATGCAGCTTGCGGTGACATTCCCTCAACTGTCACCCAGCTAAGCCTTGGCATACGCATGCGTTACAACCCCTTTACATAAGCAGCACACCCTGCCCCGGTAATGAAACTGGTGGTGGTGGTGGTGCCCCTGTGTCACCAGGCCTATAGTCTTGGCATGGGCAGGATGCTTCCCACAGGTTTACATGACTTAGACACAGAAGTTCCGGTGTGAATAGTGACTGTAGCCCCTTTCACACCTGTGATTACACCAATCAAAAATACACTGCAATGTATCCCTATGGGTGGCCGGACCCAAGTAGACATTCGTCCAACACAGGATGGTGGACCTATCAGAGAGGACACGGATGGGACATCTGTTTGCATTGTGATCCGACTCAGCAGGGGGGGGGGGGGGAATCAGTCTAGGATCCTGACGGAGGGCAGACGAGTGAAATGGCCTTATGGTCCTTTATGACACAAAATCAGAGCTTAGGACTCACCACATACCGTGCAATCTCCTTTAGACCTGTCTGATTGGATCGATGAGGTAGATCTTCAAATGACATTGAAATTACCAAAGCTATGCAACACAAGGATCTATCGATTTTGTATTCAGACAGGCCCTTGTGCTACATAGACCTGAAATAGATTGCAACACAAGTCACAATGTACTGCGTACGGTAACCCGCACCTACCTGGGCACATCCTATTCTACGATCATATAAGCAAAAGACTTCACTAAAGCCAATGCCACCGTCCAATCAGCGGCCAGTACAAAGGACACATGACCCCTGGTAGCCAATACCTGCGCTGATGGCCAGGCGGACGGTGTCCAGCGCTTCCCGGTTTTCTCCGGCCTCCAGCAACTCAGCGATGTCCCGGTGCTGTCCGCTCCTCCCGGGGTCACATTTGTCGGAAAGCTGTTTCAGCAGCACATTGCTCCGGCGGGGCGGGCGGCCCGGCTCTCCATGGCACAGGCGGCAGCGTCTCCGATGTTCTCCCCGCAGGCAATGCCAGCAGTAGCTGTGCCCGCACTGGATGGTCACAGGCTCCCTCAGAAAGCCCCGGCATCCCGGACACACCAGCCAGGTCCCGTCGCCCTCGTTCACAGCAGCGCCGTCGCGATACTGCCGCAACAAACACTCGAGCAGAGCGTCCAGCTGTAATGGCCTCGACGTATCCAGCGCCTCCTTCACGGCGGCCACCCCGCAGCGAGCTCCGGTCGGAGACGACATGTCTAGCTGTATCCCTGGCAGCCACCGTACCACATACCAGCACTAGTGTCCGCTCCCAACACTACTGCCAGACCTTACATAAAGACAAGCACGGCAGGCGTGTCATGTGATCGGCCCCGCCACTTCTCATTGGCTGCGGCCTGGCAGAAGGTTACAAAACACATGGCGGCTGCGAGCCAGTTTCATAACAGCGGACAGAGAGACGGGCGGGGCGAGAGGGTGACGTGAGGAAGCTCACATAACGAACTGTGTGCGGTGTCACCTCCCGGGGAAGTCGTGACAAAGTGAAAGTTCACTGCAATGGGGCTTATAGTGTATGGTTCAAAAATACCTGTCACCAGGAGGATTATGTAACAAGCTGAACATCCAGCCGGAACTTTTTTTTAAGTGCACCGAAATGAGGCATGGTACAACCACATTGCACTGCAGTGAGCCCATATTAATAAAATGTCACTTGTGTGTGGTGCTGTTGAGTGCGGCTGTTGGTGTGAACAAGCCATTAGGGTCCGGTTAATACCACAAACTGTGCGTTACAGGGCGGTCAGGCTCTGGAACGTACTGTGCGGCTCCCTGCGTTCAGAGGCGTGGCGGTGCATTGAAGTCAATGGCACCGCAGCCACGCCCCCTGCCCGTAGTGCAATTGCCCGCAACCGGTCAGATGTTACCTGTAATGGTGTGCAATACTTCTGCTGTGTACACAGATGTTACCTGTAATGGTGTGCAATACTTCTGCTGTGTACACAGATGTTACCTGTAATGGTGTGCAATACTTCTGCTGTGTACACAGATGTTACCTGTAATGGTGTGCAATACTTCTGCTGTGTACAGTAAAATCCTAGTATCATTGATGATGGAGAGTGCACGATACTGATAGTATTGATATTGGTGCCGATACCAAGTATTTGGAGTATTAAGATTCGCACACAGAAATACAAACATACAAATACGCACACACAGAAATACGCGCGCACACACCCAACCAGAAAAGCACACACTAATACACACACACAATAAGGCCCCCTTCACACCTGTAGGTTTAGGTGCGATCAGGGATTCCTGTGTCAGGAATTCTACAGCAGGAATCTCTAATCTGTTTACAAGCAGCAGATGTCACCCGTTCAAGCTAATGATTTGGTGACATTCACTGCATGTAAACACCGGCACACCACATGTAATCATATGTGATATGGTTAGGAATCCATCAGTTAATGATACATCCAGGGATAGTGATTATTTTCTGACTACCTGTAATCATATCACATGCGTCTCGCGGTATACTGAGCTTAGGGTGACGGGAGGACGCTAGTTTGCCGTTACCCTAAGGAGAACTATGGGGGAAACCCCTGACCCCATAGTTCTCCTTTAATCAAAACAAAGTGCATTAGTTCATATAAAGTGCCACTAGTCCATCCTAAGTGCTTGTAATCAGTGATTTAGAGTAGAAATCTGATTTTGTTTTATTTGATTATTTGGGCACTTTATATAGTTTGACTATCACTAATAGAGTTAAAGGTATTTTATTAATTTATAGTTTATTTTTGTAGCGCAGTGCAATATTTTATTATGATTTTCAAGTGGTATATATCACTTTGTGCGCAGCTGCTGGGTGTTGAGTTTAGTGTAGTCTAGACAGGGTAGAAGACTTTTCTAAATGAACATATTAATCGATAACTACATGCGCTTTTATTTATTTTAGAAATAAATGTTTTATTTTGAGTTATTTGGCAGTTACTTGACCATGCAGCCTTTCTTCTAGTACAGCGGTTCTCAACCCAAAAGTGGGTCACAACCCCCTGTTGAGTGAGTCGCCTCATGCTTTCTGCTGCGATAGGTGAGAGGCTCCTCAGGCTCCTCCTAGCGCGGCAGTGTCAGTTCTCCTGCCATGCCACCAGATGTCGCTGCAGCAGCCACGGCCTGGGAGGAGCTGACAGCAGGCAAGTGTTTTTTTTTTCTACATTTAGCCCTGCTTCGGGGAAGCAGGGCTAAATGTACAGAGGGGGAGCCGGTCAAGTGATTTTGGCGGCTGTACAGCCACCTACATCACTTGTATATACTGAATACTCTTACTCGCCCAAATGCTCCAATACTTACCTCCGATACCAGAACATCCAGTCGGAGGGAGATCTTTCTCTGACCGGCAGTGTCGAGGGAGCATGGAGCCGGCTTCCTTTCCAATCAGGAAATTACCCACCTCTCGGCTTCCTGATTGGCTAGGAAGCCAGCTTCACTTGTTGCTAGGCAGCCTGGTGTCCTGACCAATCAGGAGGCTGAGAGATGGGTCATGACGTGCCGTCTGGCTTCCTGATTGGTCAGGAATCCCGGCTGCCTAGCAACAAGTGAAGCCAGCTTCCTAGCCAATCAGGAAGCCTGCAACACGTCATGACCCGCCTCTTGACTTCCTGATTGGCCAGGAAGTCAGGCAGCCTCGGAAAGTGAAGCCGGTGTTCTTTTGATAGAACAGGCAATCAGGAAGCTGGGCACCGGGTCATGATCTGCCGCCCGGCTTCTTGATAATTGGGCACACAGAACCGATATCAGCGAGTACAGAAAAAAAATATACTCGTTCTCGATACCGAATAAAAACAGAATCGGTGCATCCCTAATAATAATTATAATAATGTAACCGTTGGGGTCACCACAACTTGGCAATTGTTACCAGGGGGTCCCAGCCATAGAAAGGTTGAGAACTACTGTTCTAGTATCAGACATTACACACAGCAGAGTAGTGCATTCCCTGTCGGCGTATGCTGCATTAACCAGCTCTTTGGACAGCGAGGTTATCCATAAACCCACACGGTATGGAGGGGAAGGCATTGAGCGCACTACAGCAGATACAAGCACGCTGTTCACGAG
Source organism: Nanorana parkeri (assembly GCF_000935625.1). Classification (NCBI taxonomy): domain Eukaryota; kingdom Metazoa; phylum Chordata; class Amphibia; order Anura; family Dicroglossidae; genus Nanorana; species Nanorana parkeri. The sequence continues at coordinate 564,533 of NW_017307160.1, read as the reverse complement.
TGTTCCGTTTCTGCAAAGAAGAACACAGATATGCAAACTGACCATGACAGCTCTGATCTGCTTCCATGCTTGGAGTGGTCACATTGATGAAGGGATCACTCCCAGTTATCTGGTGCCCATGGGGATTGGTAGATGCCGGATAACTGTAGTTTCTGGTTGCTTGAGAGGTAACCTGAGAGAGAAAGTTCACTCTCAGGTCCGCTCCTCTGCTCAGTGGGTGGGTGCCATTGCTAGCCTGCTATTGCCTATTGCAATAACGCCTTTCACCAGCCCGGATATAGCCCCTGAAGCCATTCAGAACGTCTCCTTCTGATTGGCCAAAGAGTGATTGTGACAAAGCAGTGTACAAAAACATTTTTTGGGACTTTCTGCTGTTTCTCTGACAGACGGCAGAGGGTAAAGGCCAGTGCAATGTACGCCATGTCCTTTGTACACTGTGTAATAGTGGTGTAAAGAGACAAAGATAATACAAATATTGGCTCATCTATAAAACCTCATTTGTGTGACTGCCTGCCTCATGTTTACAAGTATCCTTCATTTTTGTTGTTTAGAAGGGATAGGGTGAGGTTAGATATAGGTGGTGTTTTGTCATTACGGCTTAATTCCAGGTCATTTCTCCACAAATCCCTGGAACTTTTCTAGAAGGAGTAATATTTGGGGTGTTTTTGATATTCTGGCCCCTTTAGTCTCTAAGCATAGTTTGAAGCCAAAAAGTCAACTATGGAAAAACTGCTCCCTTAAAGGAGAACTATGAGGTAAGTGATTTTCACTCACCTCATAGTTCTAGCCGACCTGTGACAATGAGACTGTCACAGGTCGGCTCAGTAGATCGGGAAGTGAACGAACACATACCGGCGTTCGCTCACTTCTCGATCCTGTCACGGCAGAGAGCCGTGACAGGGGAGGGGCTGGATTCCCCGCTCCGATCCTCCTGCGCTGACTGGCGAAACGGACGGGGAAGGGGGCGGGTACAGCTGGCTCTGCCTCTAGATAGGCAGTGCCAGCTGTCACTCACGCAGCTGGGCGGATCCAGACATAATTGTTGAGATTTCAGCTGCGGCGTCTCAGTATACCGTGAGCTGTAGCTCGCGGTATACTGAGCTTAGGGTGACGGGAGGACGCTAGTTTGTGTCCTCCCGTTACCCTAAGGAGAACTATGGGGAAAAGCCCTAACCCCATAGTTCTCCTTTAAGGGCTTGTTCACACCATTTTCTGGTGCGGATCTGCAGATGCCATGCTCTGCATGCGTTTTTGACATGTTTTTTATGAGTTTTTACCGTGGTCCGGACGCTGACAGTTCATTTTTTTTTTTTTAAGCCGTGGGGCTGTCAGTATGCAGATTCTTCCTCTGAGGTCACTTCCTCCCTCTCGTAACAACCACTTCCCTTTGTGTCTGTAAAGCTGGTGATCAGTTTGCAGTGCTGGCTATCTCTCCAGTTTTGATTTTTTTTATGCACATTTTTGAAATGTGGATGACGAGGGTCGCATAGCATTGGCGCACACTCCATAAATCATTATGTATTTTTTACTTTACTTTTAAGGGCTTCGGGGAAATAGTACCCCTGATATTTCCCTTTTAAAATAGAAAAAGAGATTGGGGACACAGAGTCCTCAATCTCTTATTTTGTATCCCCTGTTATAAATGAACAGGAATCCTCTATACTGAGTGTTCCTGTTCATTGGTAACATGAGAACATAGTGTGTTTACTATAACTACAACTATGAATGGACAGGAGGTGATGTAGATCACTCCCATTCATTCATAATTGAGGATATAGTAACCATACCATGTCCTCAATTATCTACAAACACTCACTGATCACTGAGTGTTTGTACCGCTCTCCTCTCTGACAGCTGTCACAGGAGGCTGAGCGAGCGGTGTAGGGAGGAGAGCTCAGCCTCCTCCTGACAGCGCGGGCTGTCTCTGCCCACACTGCCGGACTGTGATAGGAGGCTGAACGGTTTGGGAGGAGAGACGCCGGCCGCTCACAGCGCTCTCCTCCCGCAGAGCTCGGCCGGCTGTCACACTTTCTCTCCTCCCCGGTGGGACACAGAGCAGCCGCCCAGCGGGGAGGAAAGAAAGCAGGGATGCGCCACTATATCGGCAGGCAAATGGCACTTTCGGCATTTAGCCAAAAGTTCCATTTTCAGCCGATATGTTTCGGCGGCCGATATATCGGTGCATCCCTAATTGTTATAGTTGATTTTTCTGTGCTATGATGTCTCTTTGTGATCATTGTTTTATTACAATCAGAACATCTACCGCATCATGTTGTTTGCTTGAACCCTTCTGCGTGCAATAAAAATATTTGTGGATTCAAAGTATTTGGTGAGTTCAGCTATTTGATGAAGATTGTCAATAATGATTGTATCTGCTACACACAGGCCTAGCATAGACGTCTCAGGAAGGGGTAAGTCACTATTACAACTATTGAAGTTAGAATAACCCTTTTTCGCCGAGCGGCGGCTCTTTCTTCGAAACCTCCAGAAAAAGAGTGAAGATTGGACTTGCTGCTCGCCAAAGATGTATGCAGACACATTGCAGGCGGATTGCTCTACTAAACCCACATAACACTCAAAGCCTCTGCTGCGTTGCATAATACATAGACACACACACAAACCACAAGGTTCTACACGGGTTGATCAACTAAAATGTCCCATGACAGATAAATATGTTATGAAGTATGTAGATGGATAATTTATAATTATAGTGTATCTAAACTCAAACATTTAGTCGCTTTTGTAAGCTTTAGTAACTTTTGGTTAAAGTTGGGAATCGTTTATCTCAGTTTGCTGCCTCTAATCCTCACATCAAACGCATACATAATGACGTCACAGAGCAGAACCCTTTACACTGATGCTGGTCTGGCACAGTCTTATTATGTGAAGGTCTTTTAACAGCTTCATGTCATTTTTTAATAAAGAAGGTTTTTACACTATCTTTGGATTATTCTGATTATTCTCTGGTTTTGTGGTCAAACTGTAATGTTGGGCTGAAGCAATACCTGAGGGGATGTATTGTGAGGATCCACCAGGACCCCATGTATTGTGAACATAAGTGCTGATGACCTCTTTATTATAAGGCTGCATCTAAAGAAGGGGGAAGCACGGAGGTGTTGGATACCACAGTCACTGTGATTTATAACTGATCACACCAATTAACTCATATCAATGATAACTAAGAGTTACTTCTGAAGTAAGATTCACCTCGCACATCTGGTTTCTCTGTGGATTACCTAAGGATTCTATGTGGACATCTTGTTAGGAACGATTTAACATTGGTTGCTAAGGCATACGGCGTAGTGTGTTTGTCTCATACATATTTACATTTCATGTCACTTTTATTGCACATTTGATTCTTAGAGTGTTGGTTTTATATATGTATATGAGCTTTCTCATTTTTAATATTCAAGTTATTTGCTTTACATATACTGTATATACTGACACATTAGAATTTTTTGGGTTGGGAGCGCTAGGCCATGTATGGTTACATTATATTTTATATTACCATCCATGCCAGTGCTGGTGAGATTCACCATGCTACCCATGCTGGGGAGATTCACCCTCTTTATGTGCCCTAGTAACCATTATCAATGGGTCAGGCAGTGGGGAAGAGTCTGACATTTTTACATGTCACAGGAACAGGAATGGAGGGGAAGACTTCAAAAGGGGACATTTGCTGCGGTGACAATTGAGAGAGGATTTTTCTTCCTGTAGAGAGATTTCCTGCTGTATTCACAGGTCAGGCAGTGAAAGTAAAGGTGCCCATACACCTTACGATTATCGGACGAAACTTTTCGTCCGATAATCGTAAGGTGTATGGGCACCTTAAGTCTTCCCGATGGGACACAGATGGCAAATAAATACTGGCGGTTTTAAACCTTCCCCCTACTACCAAATCTTAATTTGTGTTTTTTTTTTCAACATTTTCAGTAATTTTTCCTAATTATAATAAAAAATAAAACCCGTAGTGGTGATTAAATACCACCAAAAGAAAGCTCTATCTGTCCCCAAAAAATGGTATAAAATTCATTTCAGTACAGCGTTGCATGACGGAATAAACGTCAGTCAAAGTATCGCAGCGCTGAATACTGAAAAATGGCCTGGCCAGGAAGGGGGTCTAAACACCTGGTCTTGAAGTGGTTAACAGCTTCCACTGTCAGCAACCTACTGCTGATATCAGCCTTGGCATTTCCTTTTATCAATAAGTTTGATTTAATCAACTAATATTCTTGGGGAAAATATTGTGCAATAATGTACCCTTCCTTTACCACGATCATATAAATGATTCAAACAAACAATATGCAAGCAGCTGCTTCATGTTACTTTATTCATCAGTACTGTCATGGCTGGTACTATATGCTGGTACTATATCTGTGCTACTTTATATGTTTGGAACATTTTGAACACGAACATGAATCATTATGAAAAAGAACATTCTTTTGTTTGCTGTTGTACATAGGCAATCACAGAACAGTTTTAGTAGGTTAAATAGGTAAAGAGCTTACAACTGTAATGCAATTAGTGGATTGCTTTAAGCAGGAAATCTTTTGGTTAAATGCTGAATGAGCTAAATGCATTCAGTAATAGCTGTTACTCTACCTTGTTCAACATTAAAGATGGTAGGAAATTCATACGCCACACATCAACAGTTCTAGTGAAGATCAAATATTGTGTGGCACAACAGTGGGTACAATCAGTCAGCTTGGCAATGAGGCGACTGTTAGATTTGCCTTATAGTGACACTGTCACAAGGGAAGCATGGGTGCTGCCATTGCTGATATTTTGAAGAAAATGCTAGTTACCTGTCTGTTTGTGACTTAGGGCCCATTCACACTAGCTGCACAATAAAACGCAGCATTTTACCGTGTGATTATTGTCCACTGAAGTGACAGCGGTGAGCCACGGTGCTTTGCCTGGTTATTGCGCTGTGGTTTGGTGACCATTTTGTTTTGCAGCACACCACGGATCACACCTGCTTTGCAGTGTTAACAGGGCTTATAGAAGACAATTGTTTTCTGTTTTCCCCCAGCTGCCTTTTTCTACTGCTGAAAAATTCAACTCTCTGCTCCAGTGTGAATGGGCTCTTAAAGAGACACTGTCACCTTGTTCATGCAGGGCAAAGTGACAGTGTCCCAGGAAAGGGGCCCTCTAACCCACTAATACTCACCTTACCAGCCCTCCCCCTCCTGCCACATGACAGAACAATGACAATACCCATCGCTTCTGGGTATTAGGGATCATGTGACCTTCTCCCTGTGACTGTGTTCAGGTCTAACATCCAATAGCCAAGCCCAAGTATTGTCACATGACCAAGTAAGTTATGTCACCGTTCCTCCCATGAGTTTAGTGCCAGCTGCGTCAGGCGAAGAAGCGATGGTGGAGTGCAGGCAAGAGTATAAGTGGGTCAGTGGGCCCCTGTGCAGAGACATTTTCATGTACTTAACACAGCGGTCTCTCCTCCCTGCTGGGTGCTGGCTGCAGCTGTCTGTGCCCCCTTCGATCCCTGCTGCCTCTGCTGAAACAGGCGGGGAGGGCAGCGGGGATGGAAGCAGACACAGACTGCAGCATGCAGCGGACTCCCAGCGGGGAGAAGAATGGGGGGAGCAGAGCTGATGTGGCAACATAGAAGGCTGACAAAAGCCCAGATGCCAGGATGCAATTTCTAGTCGCCATGGTGACCTGGCGCCTGGCATTTGTTGAGCCTTGACTTAACGTTCGTAAGGCACCAAAGTGTTATAGTGTCTGGGGGCTGAAAAATTGTTGCTTGGATTGGCTACAGGGCTCCCTGAGCCAGTGGAGCCAAGTCACACAAGTCTCAGCAAGCAAGACCCCTAGAGCTGCCCTTAATACAGCAATGTGCCCATTCCCTGCAGCACAGCTCTTCTCCACCCATGCCATAGACAACTGCTGCATTGCCATTCTTGTTGTCTGTAGGTATAGTAACCCAGGCATTGTGATGCTTTATACTGGTATGGATATACTAGGATCATTGTGCACACTGCATATTGTGTGGGTACAAAAGGTCTTTGGCATATGTGTGTCCTGCATACAGTGAGTAGAGACTCAGGGGTCTTTTAACCATGACACTTAGCATTCATTGCGGCACACTCTTCGCCCTGCTTTATTTCTCACCTCCAGGGTTCGGGAAAGGGTGGGGGGTTAGTACCTGCACCTATTCTCTGATAATATAATCTCTGCTTGGTACCATAGTGTTAAAAGAAAATATTACATAACTTGGCTTGTATAAACATATTTTGTATATATGACATTCATAATTAAATAAATATGTTTCAGGAGCTTAGTATTGCAGCTGAACACACTGCTAATCAATATGTAGTTGTATATTTATGCACACAGCTGAGTCCCTGACCAGTAACCCTGTAGAATATTGCTGACTGTTGCTTCTTAAGGTGCCCATACACTTTACAACCATCGCAAGACCTAAGTCTTGCGATGGTTGTAAAGTAATTAAAAAAACGTACGATATGCCCATCTTGGACAGGCAGATCGTACTTGCGATCATCGCAAGCCCGCCCCCCTGAGGGGCGGGCTTGCGATGACCGCAATGCTGAACGGGCAGTGTGCGCGTGCGCACACCGGCCCGTTCGGCATTTGTCTCCCGAGCATCATTCAAACCAGCCGAAAATCGTAAGATTTTCGGCTGGTTTTCTAGTGTGCTCCTTAGACAAAAGACGTCCGACCGTACAGTAGAAACGGTCGCACGCCTTCATTCACACTGCACGATTCTCGTACGATCACGGGATTTCCCGCGATTCTCGTACGACAATCGTGCAGTGTATGGGCACCTTTAACCTCATTTAGTGTAAAATGACAGCTAACAGAATAATTTAAAACACAAACAAGTTCCACGAATGTCAAATGTGTCATTTTCTGACATAGGAATGTTTGAACGTCATACGTAGCTGATATTTTGTAGGGACTGGTGCATTTCATGTGTGCCTGCAGGGGTGATTGTTCCAAGAATATAATGTACATACAGTAAAGGAAGGATCACATTTGCTAACTATGAAAGCACAAGCTGATGTAAAAATGTAAATCTTCTGGCACTGGCTCACATAAGTCTCTATACCATGACAGCTAATTGGCTTAGTGTGTCCAAGGTCACTGTTAAGTTCTTTGCTTTCTTTTTATGTGCTTTCTTCATATAGGAAAGACTACGTTCTAACAACTGGTTATGTTTGCATATACCCTTGTGACAGCTTAACTCTTTGCATAACAATTTTCTAAGTTCATGTTTATATTGTAGGGATTAGTCCCTAAGCAAGGAGATACAACAGTTCCAAGATATGAATATGTATGTCTCACTGGCCGTTTATTGCTAGTGATGTATGCTGGCGAAGAATATACAGTATATATTTGGGGTGACCAGAAAGGTCTCTTTTTTTTTTTCCTTCCTAGGGCTCTACCTGGAGAGAATATCAGTATAAGGTGGACTTTTGCTTCGCAGGCCAGGTGGTCTCTGTGCTAAAAGAGTGGGCCTAAAGGTTTTATGCTGCTTTGCTGGAGGGTACATTCAGAAGGAGTGGAGCAGGAAGATGGCTGCCTGTATGAAGCATCTTGATCAGAGACGTTGCTGCTGATGAGTGTTCTGGAGGGCTGGGTATAAGCTGATGCCAGTGGACATCTGGCTTATCTAAAAGGTACTTGTGCTGCCTGAAGCTCCTCAACAGTCTGAAGAGTACAGATTGCCAGTTTAAAGCCCAACTACGAGCACTTACCGGAGTTCAGTAAGTTGCACAGTGCCTTTGCTGTAAAGCCATCTGCCATAATTAGAACTGCCTTCTTCTCTCCTATCATCAGGTATACATGTGGGTGGAAGTTCGGCTCCTGTTGAACTATCATGCTTGCTTCAGCTGCAGTGTTTAGTGAGAAGCCAATTAGAAATTATTTTAAGTATTAAGATGCAGAAAATGTAATAGAAAATAGAAACATATAACTGTAACTTAGAGAATATGTTCATGAGCTTTGGATGCTTGTTAAGCGTCCAGCATTTGTTAGTCTGATTGCCAATGTAGATTGCAGCTGTGCAGATCTGCTGGGTCCTGTTGGAGACAGGTTGGGGGCAGGTTAGGAGCAACAAGACTTTTGTTAGAAGGAACAATTCCGGCACATCATGGTTGAGCCCTTCTATGACAGCAGCCTTCCACCACTATATACTTCTGATCAAAGTGCCTATTGTCTCAACAGTTGTTGGCTTCTAAGCAGTCTCTGACTATTTTAATGACGTTCTCCTTTAGGGCAGGCTCAGAAAAAGTGTTAGCTCTTTGTCTATATTCCATGTGCAGAAAAGCATACAGTATGTAATTATCGTGTTGAGGTTTGTATATGTCTGTGAGTCTTTTTGGGTACAAGAACTGTGGAGTATATGTGCCGTGCATATAATGAGTAGGCTCAGGTGTAATTAACCATGTCCCTTTAAACTCCTCCCACTGTTACCGCAATTTGGTCACGCTCACTGTATGTGTGCCAGATTATTACTCTCCTTAGGGTGCCCAAAGGTGCCTCAGGTATTTTACAATTCTAGCCATGCCCCTGGTTGCTAAATTGATTGCTGAGTTACTGCTCTGATTTCAGGCATTGGCTTATTTTCCTAAACTACACATACAGCAAGGCTGCCAAATACTTAGATTTGTAACAGTCAAACAGAATTACAGACATTTCTATAGGCTCCATTCACAAATCTTTAACACAAGATAAGGTGCTTTACTTTAGTAGTGTAGCTGAAAATAACTGTCATTGGGTAAGTATACTTATCCTGGTGTGTTAGCTTTGTGAATTGAACCTAACGTTTTGGGCCCCCGATCCGGACCGGCGAAGTGGAACCCTGTTCCGTTTGCTCTTCCGGACCTGGCCGGAGGCGGGGGTAACCGAATGTAAATAGACGCATGTCCATTTCCACACAGCTGCCCATAGACTTGCATTGGGCATCCAATTGGGTCTGCCTGAAAAACTGACAGGTGGACCCGTTCGAAGCGGCCGTGTGGAAGGGACCTTACTCTAATTTACCAAAAACAGTGTAAGGAAAGTGGTCTTGTTTTGTTTGTAGCACCAAGTTAGATGCGGCTACATGTAAATATATTATCTGAGCAGAGAACATCATTAATAGATTCTGTAACTACAAGAAACTATAGATTCTGTAACTAGTCACAAACATGTTAAGTTAAGTAGCAATGGAAATAGGAAGTGAGCCATTTTATGCAATAATGTTACAGAAAGAGGAAAAGCATAAAGGCCAATTCTAAAATGAAGCAGGAAATCAAATTATATAAATAAACACATTTTATATAATAAATGGTTATGTAACTCTAGACATAAAATACAAGTTGAAACCTGACTGCAACAGAATCAAGCATGGAGATGTTATGCAAACCGGCCGTTTACCACACCCATTAAAGAAAAAATGTAGGATTCCTGCACGCCAAGGATTTCTGATTACACAAGCAGTACAAATACACAACCACACACAAACATATAACACAGGGGGAGAGGGGGCAGAGGGTGAGCAAACCATGCTTAACAGTATATTGTTTGTTTGAATGTGTTTTTATTCAAATTTTAGAGAAACATTATAAATGTCTACAATTAGTAATCATGCACTAAAGACACAAAACAACACAAATCTTTATTTTCAATGGCATCCCAACACACCTAGCCAGAATAATGCATGCATATTCAGGTTGGCGCAATCCACATCTGTAGGGGTGTGCTGCGTAATTGGGACGCCTGACTTTACACAGACATTACCGCACAACTTTAATGGCATCCCACCAGTCTTAGTCCGTAGGGTTCAATATTGAGTTGGCCCACCCTTTGCAGCTATAACAGCTTTAACTCTTCTGGGAAGGCGTCCACAAGGTTTAGGAGTGTGTCTATGGGAATGTTTGACCATTCTTCCAGAAGCGCATTTGTGAGGTTAGGTACAAATGTTGGATGAGAAGGCCGGGCTCGCAGTCTCCGCTCTAATTCATCCTAAAGGTGTTCTATCGGGTTGAGGTCAGGACTCTGTGCAGGCCAGTCAAGTTCCTCCAGCCCAAACTCACTCATCCATGTCTTTATGGACCTTGCTTTGTGCACTGGTGTGCAGTCATGTTGGAACAGGAAGGGGCCATCCCAAAACTGTTCCCACAAAATTGGGAGCATGAAATTGTCCAAAATGTCTTGGTATGCTGATGCCTTAAGTGTTCCCTTCACTGGAACTAAAGAGGCCAAGCACAACCACTGAAAAACAACTCCCCACCATAATCCCCCCTCTGTAGCTATTGACTCTGCAGACTGTTGGTGACTTCTGCGAACTATGTGCTTCAGACTGGTCGCTGGAGCTTCTCTCCTTTCTGCTGCAGCTGTCTAAGGATCCTGGAGACATTATGACCTATGCACTGTGTAGGCAGGTTTGGGCTGAGGACACTGGAATTCATGTTCCAGCGGAGAGGAAGCTGATTTCTGATGGAGGTACCCAGTCGGGGTACCAGGCGGTCCGTTACAATTGGTGGCATGCGGTGGGATTTGGATCAGTCCAAACCACCAACGGGATCCATTTCTCAGCCGGCTGAGGAGAAGTGACTCAAGCAGCCATGACCCTGGCAGTGGAGTACTCAAAATGGTTGCGAATCGTCTGTCCAAAGGGAGACAAGGGTCTGCCTACGGAAGACTACTTTATTCTCAGGCAGACGGCATGGGCAGCTCTCTGGAATATTACCAAGGCACGCCGTGGCCGTTTTCATCCATTTTCACAACAAAGAGTCCGGGATCAGATGGCCCTGCGAATGGTTATCCTGGGAGAGCAGCCTCAGGAGCATTGGGTGGCTGATTTGCACAAGTTGGTTCAGCGAGAGGTAAAGCTGGATGAATGGTATCGGGCCCTGCATTGGTATGCAGAGCAACCTAAGCCAGGATTTACAGCTAAATATCCAGAGGACTACGACTTTGATGACCCTGGACTGTTGTGGGACACCCTGGTGGATATGGTTGAGTTTGGAGATGATGGGGACTCTGCTCTGGAGGACCTTTTTGCATACTGGGATAACTTGCTTGGTTTGGAGGGGGTTCCAGAGCTAAGAGCTGATTTGGAGTATGTGGTGAAACAAGAATGGCTACTGGGAAAGGCATACAAGGAGCTGCTAGGACGCATCCAGCAGAGTGTCTCAGACCCAGTGGAAACAACATGCCCAGAGACTGTGGATTTAATGGACGTTTCAGTGGAGATTGTACAACTTGATGAGTCCCCAGATGAGGACACTGGAATTCAGGTTCCAGCGGAGAGGAAGCTGATTTCTGACGGAGGAACCCAGTCGGGGTACCAGGCAGTCTGTCACATTCAGTACTGTACATCTGCAACACGATACAGTACTGTACTAACGCAGTACAGTACTGTATAGAGTTCCTCACTTAACGACCAATTTGTTTAACTACCTGGTCAAAGGAACGGAACTCGGTCGTTAAGTGAGGAATACCTGTATGTTATTTTTGCACCTAGACAAAAAGGAGAAGTTAGCCCTTGTAATGCAGGGATAGCCCCACTGGAAGGGTTATTTAAAAAAAATTGCCCGGAGTTCTTCTTTAACGGAGTGAGCCTCAATGCAAGAAAACACGTTATCCTGTGTGCATTTATGCAATGCATAAAGTGAATGGGCCTTAAGGGATAAGGATCTGATTAACATAACTTGGGCATGTATTATAACCATAAAGGTTCCAGTAAAATCAGTTGGTGAAGTCATTCTTGCTCTAAGTTCTCTGCTTTTTTGGTGTATTTGGAGGTGTTGAGAGAATGAATTTAATTACCACATCTTGCATTGCAAATACTCTCTAGCTTTAGGATGAACTAGAGTAATATTTACCTTGTTTACGTGGTACAAAGTGGAAGCAGATAGTAGTTACACAGTTGGCTATCTAGGGGTCCATATTTAAAAGTAAGGGTATTTACTTTCACTTGAGTTTTATTAGAGATACGCACTTTACATGGATAAGGAATATAAAACAGGCCGACATGCATCACATTGGTTTGTATCAGACAATCATGAATATACTAACATGTTAACATAGGGGGGGGGGGGGGGGGGGGGGCAGGGGGTCTGGGTTGGGTCTTCTGTAGCTATAAGAAGTCTCTGCGCTTTTGTGAATCTTTGTCTTCTATCCACGCTGCCCAGGTTGTATGAAATGTATTTATGGAATCCTGGTCAATAGCCACTAGATGTTCCATGTGAATTATGTAATTTAGTAACTCCAGCCACTCTGGTAATGGGATATACAGTATGTGGCTTTCCAGTGTCTAGGTATTAAGTGTATTGCTGCAAAGAGGAACTGGGGTTATTTCATACTTACCTAATACCTAATCAAGGCAAAAAACAGGTTTTAGAATCGGAGATGGGTGAAAGAGAAGGGGTAGGAGAGAAAGGGAAAAAGGAGAGAGTCAGCTGAGGAGGAGAACCTCCGATTACATGTTGGGGAGTATTTTTACAAACTACTTTTAGGATGTGTAGACATCCCAGTATTCTGATATGTGTTGATATTTATCAATTATTACAGTAAACTCTCAGTTATCTGGTATTCAATTAACCAGAATTCTCATCTAACCAGAAAAAAAATCCACTGTGTACTCACTGTTTTGCTGATCTGCGATATATATTATCCTGGAAATAATTGTGTGTCTATTTGTCTTAATTTGCTGTTGATTACTGCATTTCAATATTAATATGAAGTCAATACAGAGTTTATGGTATGGTATAATATGGGGTAGGGCATTAGTTAGACCTATTTTTAATAGTAACTCTTAAGCAACCAGAAACTACATTAATCCGTAGTCTACCAATCCCCGTAGATGCCGGATAAAGGGGAGTTTACTCTATTTGGAATTCTTGGTGATAAAGTATTTCCGTGACCTGAATATCATCAATATTTTTCTGAACGTTTTGTAGCGCGTTCTACGCTCGACGAACGCTCTACAAAACGCTCAAACATCTAAATCCCATTGTATTCAATGGGTCTGGTTCACACCTTGGCGTATTTCAGCCCGTCCCTAACGCGCTACAAAACGGCCCACGCCTGAAAAGGTACTTGTACTACTTTGGGCCGTTTTTGTTGCATGTTTCCATTGGGATACAGCCAAGTAGCCCTCGGAAACGCGCGTTTGTCTTGCGATTTTTTTACCGCGAATCGCGACAGACGCGCATATGCAATACGCCTAGGTGTGAACCAGGGCTTAAGGTCTTTGAAAGGACTTGGGAATAAAAGATCCAACAGGTGCGTTAAAGGATCCATTGAAAATTGGGCTCTCCGTTAGATCGGGCAATATGTTGTTAACTTCCAGCAAAATAGGGTAAAACTTAGTATGCATTCTCACTATAAATCGTGCATAATTAGCTTTCATGGCCAGAGGGTTTTCCTTGATGCACATTCCTTCCCCAAGATCTCCTCCCAATACTTCATATTATAATTTTCATATTCTCAAGAGAGTTTTAGAAAAGGATCTTCCTGCAGCCCCACTGGCTGTCAAAATACTTAATTTTCATGACTTTTAGAGAGAATGCGAGGTCACCCCTCTCCAGACCTGATTGTTGATATAAATTGTCCACTCTTAATATATGGAGGGCCTAGTGCCATGCCTTTAATTACGACAGCCATAAAAGGATTAGCAGAGATATGTTTGAATTTCACTCGGACTGGGCAATAAAAGATCACAGCCAGCTGTAGCTGGCGGTATACTGAGCTTTGGGTAACGGAGGACGCTAGTTTGTGTCCTCCTGTTACCCTAAGGAGAACTATGGGGAAAAGCCCTAACCCCATAGTTCTCCTTTTAATAAAACGCTAACAAGCAGTAGGCCACTAACCACTTTGCCTTTAAAACATGACTCCAAATGTAACTTAAAGGACTTTTTGCGACCTATGTAACTGTTTAAGAAAAGCTTTAGTTCTTTTTGGATTCCTGTTAAATACATTCTGAACTTTGTTGGATTTTGCACCATTGATTAGGAAGAGCAGCCTCTAGCAGAGATCAGCAGGAATGAAATGAAAATTGGGTGGCCATGCTTGACAAAAGTTGATTTAAAAGCTAGGTGAAAGATTATTGAACACAATAGCTTGCAGAGGAGATTCATCCATCACTATGAGCCTGAATGGCTAGCTTCATGGCTGAATGGCGTAACTATAGCCATAGCAGCCGATGTAGTTGCTATGGGGCCTGGGGTAGGAGAGGGTCCCATTAAGGGGGCTGATTAGGAAAACTAAACTGTAAGGTTTCCAGTATAGAAGAGCGTAAGTCAGACCTCAGGATCGTCTAGCCACAGATCTCCCTCTGAGCAGTAAGAAGCATTTGCTTATCTATCTCTGAAGTTTAAAGGTTGAAGAGTAAGTGTGTTCAAGAGCAGTAATCATTTGCGGCTATATGTAACATGTGTAGCGCAATTGTCGTTTTCGCACGTAGGCGCACCGACGCGTGTTTGCGTGTGTATGTGCGTGCACGTGGGGGGCGGGGGGACATTTTTTTATTTTTCTTATATGTTACTTTAATTTTTTATAATTTTTTAAAACTTTTTTTTTTTTAACACTAACCCTATTGCTATCACATAGGGGAATAACAAGCACCCTATGTAATAGCAGATAGTGTGTGACAGGTCCTCTTTATGGAGACATCAGGGGTCTTTCAGACCCCTAATGTCACCTAGGGACCCCAAAGAAGCTAAGGAAGCAGAGATCTGCTTCCCTAGCTTCAACTCCTAGCTCTATGAGCCGGAGACTGTAGGAGTGACACCGGAAGTGATGTAATACACACCACTTCCGGGTCCAGTGATCGGAGGAGAGATCAGCGGCTGGAAGCCACTGAATCTCTTTCTGATCATTGCGGGGAGACCCGCTGAGCCGCTCCCGGGCTCAGCACGGGGAAGGCGGTGCCCGGGGGAGCCGGCGTCGGCGGAGGGGGGCGCCACACGGTACAAACGATCCGGCGGCTGTACAGATGCCGGATTGATTGTACGTTAACGGCAATCCCCTGCTGTTAAAAGCGGTACCAAGAACACGGCTGCTGCAGCAGCCGGGGTATTGTTTTAACCACTTCTGCGTGCCGCCGTCTATAGATGTATTGCGGCCCGGAAATGGTTAATACATACTTCATGTCCTGCAGTGCACATACGAAAAGGACAATTACAAGGAGCATTGGGTAAAGTTTAAGAGATGTCGCTTGCCCCTTTTGCCAAAGAAAAACAAACTTCTTCCAATCTTTACAGCAGGAAGAAATAACGTCATAGTGCAAATTTTCGGGGCCTTGCAGAACTCCTTAATCAAGTAATAAAGGACAAATAAAATAGTAAACTATTGTAAAGTTTTGCCATCTTTAGTTGTGTGGCGCCATCTAGTGGATTAGCTACATAAATCACTCCAGTGAGTTTTTTCTGAACTATTATTTTGAAGTGACACTAAACTCAGGAGTTAAATCTTAAAAATGCATTCAATTCATTTAGCTATTAACAAAAATGTATCTTATTTGTGTATCACTCGGCTGTAAATCCTCAAATCATCTCTGAATTGGTGCTGACACTGTCCTTCCTCCTGGAGGGTGGCTACTGTTGTTCCCCATGGTCCCTATGTGTTGTAAAGTAGTCACCGCTCCAAGCTCACTCCTGTCATAGACTATAATTGTCAATACAAATTAGCACACTAAACACATGACATTGTAGCCCACATAAAGCTTTAAAGTATAACTGTACTAAATTAACTGTAGCTAAACCTCCCAATCTCAAACTACATTAACCCCCCCATTTTCCCCTCTTCTCCATAGCTGCTTACTTACCTTAGTTCCAGATCCACAGCTTCCAGCCTTGTTTACACCCTGTCCATGAAAAATCTGCGTCCACATGGGCTTAAACTGGCCAAATATTGAGACTGGGTATAAGGCCCAATTCAAGCCTATGAGAACACATTTGGATTGCCAGATGTGTGTGATGTGAAGCAAGTCCTATAAGTTTTCATTTGGTTTGTCTACTCGTGTATCAGGATGCGATATTATCCAAATTGGAATAAAAGTTCGGTATCTCAGAAATGTTATGGACTCCCTGGACTGGGCATCTCACATGTAGGGTTGCCACCTGTCCAGGATTCACCCGGACAGTACAGTTTTTGAGTCGTGTGTCTGGGTTTGAAGCCAGCTGACACCCGGACAGGGGCGTCCCCAGGCCAGATGTCACCCGGAGCAGAGACCAGGTGACACCATGCAGTGACGTCATCGTGCATGCGCGTGACATCAGCACGCGCATGCGTGATGACATCATCGTGGACGCGCGGTCATCTAATTGACGCCTGCCGGCAGCCATCCTGGCGATGGATGCCGGCAAAGAGAGAAGGGGACGATCACCCGGCAGGATGAGCTATGCCGCCGGGTCCCCTCCTCTTTCCTAGCACACTCACCAGCCAGCATGCAAAAAAACTTGTCTCACCGCTAAGGTTATAAGCAGAGGTTTAGATACACGTCTTCTGCAGAAAATTTGAAAGCCGGACAGCCGCTCCAAGGCACCTCTACTACTTTTGCCACCAATTCGGGAAAACAGCTATTTTATCTTAGTTACGTTTCCCATTCACATAGCATAATGTTTTATTTTGTTTAGATGCTATCTCTATAGGTTGGACTTATCTCTATAGGTTGGACTTATCTCTATAGGTTGGACTCGATGGACTTGTGTCTTTTTTCAACCTAACTAACTATGTAACTATGCTGCTTGCAAAAATAGTATTTTTTGTACTCACCGTAAAATCCTTTTCATCCTTTTGTACTCACCATAAAATCCTGTGCACATTGAAGGACACAGTCAAATCTTCATTTAATGAAAGGGTTATACCGCCACCTGCAGGAGTAGCACGCTAGACAGAAAAAAAAAACAAGCAACCAAGTACAGCCCTTGGGGCAGCCATTGCTGGTGGCTCAACCCCCACTTGTTAGTGGCAGCTCCGTTATTAACAAAGCAGTAGTGAAAAATAAAGAGCACAGACAACTCCAGAGGGGACGAAGTCTTAGGTGGGCTATGTGGGCTCTCAGGTGGCTGTGTGGGGTCTCAGGTGGGCTATGCAGGCTTTCAGGGGGCTGTGCGGGAAGTGAGCGGGTCTCACCAGGGTTCCGAAGGCGGGCAGCGTGCTGTCAGGAAGGAACCGGAGGATGAGGAGGAGATGTGCGGGCCGGCTTGTGCCTTTTTGCAAGCACCTGCGCCTCACAGGAAAATGCAGATTCAGGCAGATGCAGCTGCTTGAGGTCCCGCGCTTGCTGGGGACCTCCAGGCAGCCGCATCTATCAAAAAATGTAAAGTGCAAGCGTCGGAACTTAGTGTCTTGTGTCCGGGTACAGTGGCGTCACAAGAGGAGTGCGGGGGGTGTGGCCCGAACCCGGGTGACACCATTGGAGGGGTGACACCAAAATGCCAGTCATTTTGGTGTCACCCCCTCTAAACGGTCAGGAAAGAGGAGGGACAAGCAAACACATGGCAAACGCACTCATCAATTTGTTACCAGCTTTACAGCAAGGTGCACATGGAAGGGCTTTAAACAGTAATAGCAAAAAGTTTCCCAGCACACTCACCAGCCAGCATGCAAAAAAACTTGTCTCACCGCTAAGGTTAAAAACAGAGGTTTAGATACACGTCTTCTGCATTAAATGTGAAAGCCGCACAGCCGAAAGTCCATCGAGTCCAACCTATAGAGATAAGTCCAACCTATAGAGATAGTCCAACCTATAGAGATAGCATCTAAACAAAATAAAAAATGATGCTATGTGAATGGGAAACGTAACAAAGATAAAATAGCTGTTTTCCCAAATTGGTGGCAAAAGTAGTAGGACACTCTAAGTAGGCTGTCATTACCCTCCATATTCTATCCTGTGGCCTCAATCCACTAGGAGGCTGCCTGAGAAATATCCAGTACGTGTAAGTATGGGGAAATAAATGGCACTACTCCCCTCTATTCTTCGCAATGCATTGCTCAGTGTTTGATCGTCAGGCCCAACCACTGTCCTGGCTTACTCGGTAAGTTGAAACTCAAGAAGAAATCGCAGATAGCCTCACAAGGGATCAGGGCGCAAACTAGAAATACAGAGCCGCACACCTCTTCCAGAAGGACAAAAGCAATTTTATTGTACCAGCATGTATATACAGGTCACTGCTCCCAGCTGCTTCTTTCTGACATGTTTTGCCCTCTACTTGGGGCTTAGTCTCCCCTTTTCACTGTTAACTACATGAGGTTCTCTTATAGAATTTCCTATAATTGTCAGCGACATTTAGGGACACTTGTGCCATGTGGACCCAGACAAAACTTTTATAAATGAACCCCCCATAGTGTGCTAATATGAAATGATTGCAAATAGTATTTATTTATTTGTATATAATACCGGTAAATATCAGATTCCTGCAAATAGTATAGTAATTTGCATGAGAACATCTAGAATAATCATGTGCTTTTAACTTTGGCAGTAAATTATTTATTTTTAAATTGGGGGAGAATGTAAATGAGTTGTGTTACTGTATAGATTATACAGGTGAAACTCGAATAATTAGAATATCGTGCAAAAGTAATGGCAGTAAGTGCTGCAAAAGAGGCCCAAACCAAGTACTGAGTACATATGCATGCTTGTACTTTTCAGAGGTCCGATATTGTTCTATGTACAATCCTTGTTTTATTGATTGCATGTAATATTCTAATTTTCTGAGGTTGTGGATTTGGGGTTCTTGGGGTTTTCATGAGCTGTAAGCCATAATCATCACAATTATGACAAATCACGGCTTGAACTATCTTGCTTTGCATGTAATGAGTCTATCTCATATATTAGTTTCACCTTTTAAGTTGCATTAGTGAAATAAATGAACTTTGCACGATATTCTAATTATTCGAGTTTCACCTGTATAGGGTAATATACACTGCCTGTCCCCAAAAAAAGTCACCATCTGGATTTAGCTAAGCAAATAGGTCAGAGCCTTCCATTGGATAATAGGTCTAGGTTCAGCAATGTAATGCGGCCAAAAAAGGATGTCAGCTGCCTACCTGAATATATTGAATGACCAGATTTTTCCATCAATGGATTTGTTCTTGCCTGATGGCACAGGGATACAGTATTCCAAGATGACAATTCCAGGATTCATCAGGCTCAAATTTTGGTTTAGGGAGCACGAGACATCATTTTCACACATGGATTGGCCACCACACCAAGGCCAGACCTTAACCATATTAAGAATCTTTGGAATGTGCTGGAGAAGACTTTACACAGTGGTCTATCCAAGTATACCTGGCTTAAGCTCCTATAGGGTGTGAAATGTGTTAGAGATGGGACAGCTGGGTGGAGTGTTTTACTGTACAGTATATGTATGCTGGTACAATAAGTTTGCTCTCAACTTCCTGGAAAAGGTGTGCGGCTCTTAATTTCTATTTGCAATAGCAGGGAGACATTGTACAGGTTTAATTTTAAAGATACCGGGGGCCAAGAGCTGTCATCACTGACCTCCTTCAGAACATACGAACTGCCTGGATCTCAAGGTCATCCCAGTCCCTGACCCAGAACAAACATGCATATAGTGAAGTCAGAATAGTTACATAGGTTGAAAAAGACACAAGTCAATTCCAGAAAACAGTAGGTCCCCCTGCACTCCTTACAGCGCTTCCGGTCCAAGTGAAAATAGTGGTGCTCGCAGTGACAATCACGGATGGCGCCGTGTACAACAGTCAATGAACGATAGAAATCACTATCTCTGCCCTGATGAAGGGACCCTGCGTGGTCCCCAAACGTTGGATTATGCGATATGTGTGACGTTTAGTCCAAATAAATGGACTTTTTTGGAATTTAATTTACGGAGTGCTGGTGATTTCTATCGTTCAAAGACACAAGTCAGTCAAGTTCAACCAAAACAGTTCAAACTCCCGATTTGGGTCAGACACTTAGAAGAAGAACATGTAATTAGGCTCCTTTCATATGGGCGCAGTGGCGTAACAATCACCATAGCGACCCAGGTGGCCGCTATGGGGCCCGGGGCACAGTGGGGCCCGGCCAGATGCTGTGCAGGCTGCCTGGGTCGCTATGGGCTTCTCTGCTAGTGGCTTTCACTGGCGGCTGAAGACGAACACGCCGCTGTTCAGATCAGTAATCTGTGCAGCAGCGCGTTTCTCTCCACAGAGTCAATGAGAGCCAGCAGTGGAGGAGGAGGCAGGGCTCGTGGTCGGCAGCAGGGGAGGAGGCGGGACCGGCGACGGAGGAGGAGGCGGGGCCCATCAGCGACCGTGGAGGAAGAGGAGGCGGACAGGTAAGGAGTGCAACCAGCCCACCTGAGGGTGACGCTGCATAGCCCACCACAGAAAATCTATGGTGGGCTCTGCAAGTTCACCCTCAGGTAGGATCTCGAGTGGGCTCTGCAAGGGGTATAACTAGAAATCACGGGGCCCCATACAAAATTTTGCTATGGGGCTCTGGGATTTCTACTTATGCCCCTGTATTGGCGCCTTTAATTCTGATGAGTAGGAAATCTGTGCATGGATCCACTGCTGAGTGGAACGGATGTCAACGTTGTAACATTTGTGTTTGTCCGATTTTTTTTCCCCATTGCAAAAAAACTGAAATATCCAGTGTATCTATAGATTGAACTCGATGACTAGCTATGTAACCATGACATTAGTGGACCCATGTTGGTCTATGGGGAGTCGGATGTAAGTAGATATGTGTCTATTTACGCCAGACTACAGAACTTCATTCCATTCATTTTTACAGACCTGACCGGAGGCGGGGGTAATCCGATGTAAATGTACATACATCCATTTAGGTCCAGCTGCCTATAGACTTGCATTGGGCTTCCGATCAGGTCTGCCTGAAAAACCGACAGGCGGACCTGATGAAAATACCTGTGTGAAAGGGGCCGTAGCATGACAGCCAGGCCACTAGCATTTTCAGAAGGAGAGGTTAACAATGGCAACTCAAATATTTCTCTCATCACAGGTTTCTTTTTATAGTTTGTTTTGTTACCATGGTAACAGGTCCTTTCCAGCAAACCGACTCCCTTTGTGTGTTCATTGGCTCTTCTTCTTGCTGCTAGAGACCGGCCAATGATAATATAATGGAGCCAGTTTGTGGCGCAAATCAAAAGTCTGCAAACTTCTGTCTCTCACGCCTGAGTAGGGCTGACCCTGGCTGGATTTGACATAGTCATACATATACATATAATAGCCTGTACTGACCATGTCCTTTAACATCATAATCCCCTGTATAGGGCCTAAGGATAGGCACAGGCAGGTAATGCCATCATGTCACATATTTCACAGACATATTTATACATTGTGCAGCATTTCCATGATGACAGAGTTTAGTATCTGAGGATGATACAGCGTTTGCACTGTAGTGTATTCCATAGAAAAGGACAGATTCAGTCTGACATTAACCCAGGCTGATGAGTTGTTATGCTTCATTGCTTCTGTCACAATTTCTTCATGTAAGAATAAATGTATAGTTATTGCAAAGCCAATTGAAAAACACTGGAGAAATCTACTGAGTCAGATTTCATCTCACCTACTTTATATCCACAGAAGGGACACAAATAGCAAGCAAAAATGTCATCTTAATAGAATCTGTCATTGTTGTTCAGAGTAAGCTACATTGCCTGTCAGTAAAATACCATTATTCAGTACTGCTAATCCATTAAACATGAGCTGAGGGCATATTCCCCAAAGGTATGGCACATAGAGCAATAACTGTATGCACGACAAGTGAATACATAGTCATTACTATATATACTGTATATATATCTGTATTATACTCTTCACATTGATGAAAGCAGATTCTATAAGAAACCTTTGCTGCATTGTAAATCTGGTTAAAGCTGAACTCCATTCTTACCTTCAGTCTTAGACAGTTGTACAGGGCTCATCTGTTTAACTCAAACTGCTTACTCTGATTGCAGTGCACTCTGTGAGCTTCTCATAGTGTGCATTAGGAGCTGCAGTAAGTCATATAGAGCCCACCTCATTTTTTGTCAAATGCAGCCTCCCTAAAAATTCTCATTCCTCCACACTGACATCCACACATAAAAGCATTTTTATATTTGATTAGCTCCTCCCAAGAGCCAACCTACTGTTTGCATCAGGTCTGAGGGCTCTTGAGTGGAGTACTGAGGCAGGGTACTGTAATGTATCAGAATGTACAGGAATCTGCCAGCCCTTCCATCAGCCATAATTTACCTGCATTGTTAGATAGAAAAAAAACCATTGCGCTAGGAATCAAATAACACTCTTAAACCAGCTTTGCTTAATAGGTGAGTACACCCAAAATAGGAAAAAAGAAAATGGCACTGCGCTTCACAAACTCAAAAAAATATATTCCTAAACTGTGAGAGAAATGTTATAAATTGTGAAATTGTCACAAAGTGATAAAACAATTTTGTGTTATCCACAACACCTGTGTTGCACAATGCCTGTGCTAATGATAGTTCAGAAAAAACTCTTGGTCTAATGGTCTAGACACTATAAACATTAATAAACATAGAAAAAAAAATGTGAATACCAAAAAACATATACTTGTGCTAGTACATCTCATAGAATGTGTACATATAGAAAATCCTGTATTAAATCTTACAAGTGATGTACAACTCCCACTTAATCTACATCTCCATATGTGAAGTCCATTACTTCTTGATACAATAAAGTCCTTGAACTATGTGAAGATATACAGGTATCTTCCAACTTTTTTGATCCACACCACGTCGGTGAATGCATAAACAATTAGGGAATCAGTGCTCTCCACCGTGCTCTGGCCGCACTAACCGACTCCTATTGCTCGCAATATTTCAGATGAACAATTAGCACTTTGTTGATATATATAGAACAAATTCCTCTCCTTTGTTTTTGATCCGACAATAAAATGGGGTATATTCCTCCCAGTGGCGGAGCTAAGGAACAAAGGGCCCTGGTGCAAGATTTTTTTTGGTCCCCCCCCCGCGCAGTCAGCGGCACAGAGGGGAAAATCAAGTGTTTCGGCTGCCGGGACTCGCAGAGAAGTTTTCTAAGCTCAAGTCTAACCACGCCACCACTTGCTACGAGTTTTCTTTCAACTTCCCTTTGGTGAGTACCCATCCGAGAGGGGCTGCTCGGATCACCTTCAAGCACATTGCTATCTTTGTATATTTGCATATTTGCACACGGAGTTCACCGCTCACTGGATTATTTTACCTATTTGGACACATTTTTCTGATTTTTTGATGTTTATTAGCACTTATTAACTATATAATCCATTGGACTTGATCTTTATTGATTTTAATTTTATATTTTATACGGTTGGAGCTTCTCTATTTATTTACAGTGTTTTAGTTTTGTTTTTTACACAGTTATACACCTAATAGGTTTATAAATCGTTTTTTGCCCGAACACCTACCCTTCGCTCCTTTGCACATTTTTTCCCCCAGCGCTTTGCTTTTTTCAATCATAATAGGATTTATCCCTCTTCAGAGCAGCTTCGGGTTCTAATTATCCTTTCACAATTTATTCACATACTTAATTCTAATTCATTTATTCCTTTATTATCACCCCCCTCCAGAAGCGCAGATTAACTTGTTTACA
>NW_017307160.1:533061-540940 GCF_000935625.1 Nanorana parkeri | reverse complement strand
AGTGTCGGATGAACGGATGATCCGACACTCTCGGCGCAGAGATGGGGGGACCGCTGGCCGCTGGGTACCGATCCGGCGCTGTGCCCCCTAGAGCCCCAAGGCCCTGGTGCGTCCGCACCACCTGCACCGGCGGTAGTTCCGCCACTGATTCCTCCCAACTCTGGCTTATCTTTCCAAAACCGTATAATACTATTCCTCCATATTCCACCTTCTCTTGCACTCAGAGAGAGAATTTTTTTTTTACCATAGTGTAGTATGTCAGAATAAATTTATTTAAAATGATTAAAATGCACTTACAATTAAAATAAGTCAATTGCACATGGATTGTGTCCACTGGACAGACCCCCTTCACTTTTTTTCAATTGTGTTATGTTGCAGCCGGATACTACAGTTGTTTAAATTCTTTTATCCCCTCATTATTCTACACTCAGTACCTCGTAATGACAAAGTGAAACAGAATTTTAGAAATGTATGAATTTATTAAAAAGAAAAAACCTGAAATATCACATGTACTTAAGTATTCAGACCCTTTACGCAGTACTTTGTTGAAGCACCTTTGGCGGCAATTACAACCTCGAGTCTTTTTGGGTATGACGCAACAAGCTTTGCACACCTGGATTGGGGGATTTTCTGTTCTTCTTTGCAAATCCTCTCAAGCTCAATCAGGTTGGATCGCCATTTTCAAGTCTCTCCTCCATGACAGATTAGAAAGGGCAGCACCAGGAAAATAGAAGTGAGCCCAGAAGTGGCTCCTAAATTAACAAAGCAACACTGGAGAATGAGGGGATTTAAGGCCTCACCTCTGTGGTGGATCAGGAGGGGAAAATAATGGCAGGGGTCAAGTGCATTGAACTATTGTTTGGTTTGTGGGGGGGCGCTAATGAAAGACTTGCACCTGGGCACGCCATGACCTTGCTACGCCTCTGACAGGTGGAGTATAATTAAGGTGTAAAAACATCTTAGCAATGATCAAGAGAAATTGGGGGCACCTGAGCTAAATTTCAAGTGTTGTTGCAAAGGGTCTGAATACTGAGGCCTCTTTTACACCATCCGATTGTGGCCAGAAGGCACTGTATCGCATTGCGGCCGGCTCAGTTTGTTGTGGGACGGGACGGCACGTGGCATTCAAGTGAACGCCCTCCGGTTGCAATGCGATCGGCCGCACGGGAACGCAAGGCACATCAATGCCTGCGGTCCGGTCCAAAAAATAGCTGCAAGCACTATTTTTTCTGACCAGGCATTGCGGCCGGAGGGAGTGGCTGCAGTGCCATTCACTTCAAAGCACCACAACAAACTGAGCTGGCCGCAATGCGATCCAGTGCGCCACAATCGGGGGAGGATGGTGTGAACAAGGCCTTATGCTAATATGATTTTTCAGTTTTTCCTTTTTTATACATAACTAAAATTCTGTATTCACTTTGCCATTATGGTGGGGTACTGTGTGTAGATTAATGAGAAAAAAAAAAAAAAGAATGTAAACAACTGGGGGTCTGAATACTTTCTGTATGCACTGTGTATAATGTGAGAATTAGCTCCAAACGGTAGCGCATTAAGGACGCATCTACTTGCTGAAATCTTCATTTAAGGGCAGCCTTGCCCACTTTTATTGAATTAAAGTTCACAAAAACAATGCAATTACCCTTGCAGGGGTTCTTTAGCATCGCTTGGCAACACATGCACATTCAGCCTCATGGCTTTGTATTTTCAACACTGCTGCTCCGACCTCAGGCCACTGTTTATTCCTCCAGACAGCCACAGTCTTGTGCTATCCTGCACACTTGTTTTCGCAACACCCGCAGCTCCCTGCTGCACTGAACTCCACTCTGACTCCTGGGTGGAGTTCTCCTGTCTCCCAAGTGGAGCCCCTCAAACATATATATATATATATATATATATATGTACACACAGTATATACTCACACAGATTTATATCTGCCATTACACAAGCCCTCCTGGCCTTCCTTCGTCCTGGAGATTTTAATCAGATGAAATTGAGGGAGCACAGGATTGTTTTAACTTCTGGAGTGGGTCATATCAGAGGGTCTGCTCTGATGTTTTTATTGGCAGCTCATTTTAATTTGGCACTTTCTATCAGCAGGGGACCTTTATGGATGTGCGTGTCAGACAACACTGATTTACAGCCTAGCTACAAAGACAGCCAGAGAGCAATAAACCCTCAGAGCCAGATGTCACTGACTGAACAAATACATTTACTCCTACATTTGGTGCATTCTCTATCATGGTGGAACATCATGTCCCTTGCTCATTTAGACATACACAATCCACTTCTCTGTAAGACCGTATCCTCTTCATGTTTAATGTTCAGCTTTGTTTCTATACTGCTGCAGTACTGGCAATTATTCCCGGAAGCTGATTCATTCTTCACATTATACAACGGTATACTATTAATGTGCCAATCATTTCCTTATTCTGAAGGGCATGTAGTGTTTTCTGTTGCCATAGCGGCAACATGGGCCATTGGAGAAGCTGGAATAATAAACATCTTGTTCTTTTATAAAATCTGAAGTGGTGCAGCCAGAACTGGTATACTAAAGCAGTGAATGTTTGTCTTAATTTTGAAAGGATGGCTGAAACATCTTTTTTTTACAGGTACGTTTATTTATGTAAACAAATGTAAAACTGTAAAATTGGGAGAATATTAACATTAGAAATCCCATTGCCCTGCATTTACCTTGAAACTGGAATATGCTTGGATCCCCAAACATAACCAGACATGAAACTATTTGGTGAAGTGTGGAAAAATTCAAAGCAAATGAATAAGTTCTCCATGTAGAGATGCTGCTCAACTAAAGATTACTTTGCAGTTCACTCAGGCAAGACTGACGGCTCATACAGTTACCAAGATAGCATTACATCATCCAAAACAGAAAAGTGATGGGCTGTACTGTTTACCATGGGAAGAAAAAACTGTCAGGATGAGAGAATCAGCCAGGGAAGAAGTGGTAGGAGAGGGTAGTAGAAGGGTAGGTGACAAGTAGGTGCAGGGCAAGAGGGTCCATGGGGAGTCTGGAAAATAGGTTGAGGGTTCATGGAAGTAGAAAGGAGCATATCAATATAGCTTACCAGAGATATGGGACTT
This sequence comes from Nanorana parkeri, assembly GCF_000935625.1. NCBI lineage: Eukaryota > Metazoa > Chordata > Amphibia > Anura > Dicroglossidae > Nanorana > Nanorana parkeri. The sequence continues at coordinate 537,841 of NW_017307160.1, read as the reverse complement.
GAAGTTTAGTCCATGAGGCAGTCAGTGGTATTCTGCGCAGGTCAAGAGGGACAAAGTTGGAAGTTCTAAAATTGGAAGTGTACATTTGAGGACAGGAGATAAGGTACCAAGTAGATCATGCATTCTTTGAGCAGAGTGGCACCCAAGAGAGAGGTATGTTCTGCAGCTCTCAGGACCCACAAAGGGGTGAGAAGTATGATGCCATGGAGTTAGTGCCTGCGGTCATGGAGGGCTGATCCATGTGCACCCACAGTTTAGCAGGGCACTGCATGCTGTACCTCATACCCTTGGTGCACAGAAAGGTCCTGATCCTTTTAAATGATCGTCCGAGCTTTTGCATTTCCATGGAGAAGTTTTCCATGGGAAACAAAAATATAGTGAAAAGCACTCACCTCATAGTTCTCCTTTAAGGAACTTGAATGTGTTTTTAATATTTATCTCTTTAAGAGTGGATTGTATCCATGATCTTGCCATTGTTTGCCATGTAGCTAGAAATATAAAAGTAGGTCAATTGCCTTAAACTTAAATAGGGACTCTATGGGTCTTGTGGAAAATTGCAGTGCGAAAGGTAGCTAAGAAGACTGTAAGCTTTAATGCACAATTTATGCACTTTAGGACATGTCTACCATATATGTAGCATGGATTCAGGAAAGGCATAACCAGTAAAGCAATTGGAGAAAGCAAGAGGGACAGACTTTGCAATTTTATCCGGTGTTAGGCAGCTAACACTATTTAAAGCAAGTACAGCAACAGTTTTTTTCTTTTGGAAAAAATATACTTAAATTAAAGCAGACTTTTGTAAGCACCTCTGACAGTGTTATATGGTTTGCCCTAACCCCTGTAGCATCACTTTTAATGGACAGCTTGGTCTGCATGTATGTGTGGATAAAAATATAGATAAAAGCATGTTAAATAGAAAATAATTTCATATACTGAATACTGTCTTTTCCAGTATTAATCCCATAAAGTTACCACAATACAACCACTTTTGCTATAGTGGTCCTCTAACGTATTTCTTCTCAGGAATGGATATGTGACTTAAAGTCAGCTTTATTTAAAAGCTGGAAAGTTTCTTAAATGTTCACAAGTAATCATGCAGCTTGGTTGATGACTAAACAGTTGAGTCTGTACAAAATGGAGGTCATTATAACATCATAGTTCCATCTGGCCTTAGCTCAACAGAATATTTAACATCATCTTTAACATGTGCTTGGGCTGCATGATCACTGGATGCAGGCAGCCTTGCATTTCATATAAAATCCTTGGTTACATTCCCCCACATCCTAACATAGCATTCACTTGTTACATGAATCCAATTATGTTTGCAATTATTTTTGCAAGAGCAAATCCATTCATATTTCTTAAACTGCTTCCCATTCAGCAGATAGTGAAACAGGTTCTGTGTGTGGGTGTCAGCAGAATCCAGTACTGGATGTTTAGCAGCCAAAGGATAACCAGGCTTGCGGTAGTAAATAGAGGGTGAATTTAATTCAACATGCTCTCTGTACTTTTAGATTATTTTTAACCGCAATCATAGGTATTGATCTACGCATCTCCTGTACATTACTATAATACAATTAGAACTATGTACTTATTCCAAGTTTTTCTGAATTTAAAAAACATGATGTCAGAGAAATAATACAGACCTATCAACAGAATATGTACCGATCTATTATACCAATACATACTGTATATATTACAGTTTCTAACAGGTTTAATTCATTAGGTAGAAGAAAGAGCAAACTGAAACTAAAGATTTGCAGTAACCCATATGATCCAATCGGACTTCACCTTACTGGAGTTGGATCACGAAGATAAATTTCGATTGAACGACATGGGTCGTTGCACTTTCAAATAACCATTTCCTATGTGCTTAAAGTCCAACTCCAGGCTCTCTGTTTGTTACACATATTTTTTTCCTGAGAGTTTTTTTGTCTGGTCATGTGATGGGTTCTCATCCTCCTCCAGCACTAGGCAGTCCTGAACAGGAAACAGTGCCGCATAATGATGTCCTCACCATTCCAGCAGAGTTTTCCTGTGAGTCCAGGGGTTGATGCACTACAATTCGCCAAGTGAATAACAGATATTTGCCAAAATAGATTCAACAGGATATGCTTTGTATTGCACGGTCACATTCAGTCTATTTATAATAGGTTGAATGTGCACAAGACAAATGCAGCTGCCGTTGAACAGCCATCAAAACTCACATGTACAGATTCACTGAAGATACACAGGTGTTAAAGTACCCTGGCAATTGCTGCATTGCCCTGGTGATAAAAGATACAAGCAGTTGATGCAAGGAACAGGTGATAAGTTACAATAAAAACTGCTGCAATACACGAGCAGTAAAATACATTGGAAACTGGACTGGCCAGAGTGTCTGGGGTAATTCTAAATAATTGCCACCATAGAGGGTAAATGAAGCAGTACCTAGAGATTTTTAATGGACAGGCAGATGCAGTAAAGTTATATTTATTTCATATATATATATATATATTTTATATATTTTATCTCATGTCCAATTTAATAAATTGGTTCTCCAGATTTACCTAATTTGTTTTTTTTTGGGAAAATATTTTTATTCGTTTTACAATCAAACATAATAAAACAATACAAGACACTAACATAGTGTCATAACAGTACAGTACAATGTGACATTTACTTATACTCTATCTCATCAGGTGTCCACACAGTAGATAGATAGTGAATAGAACTCTGAGCAAGGCACATTAGTAGCGAGGCAAAATAAATCAGTTAAAAATCAGTTACCCCAGGGAGAGACAGGGATTCCCCATTTGGTGAAGGGTCAGTATGTACTGGGTATAAAAGCATAGTACAGGTAGCGTGGAAAGGCCACCTAGATCATGGATACTTAGGCAGTAACTGTATGAGAAGAATCCAGCCACAGCGACCAAATTCTATTGCATTTAAAAGGTCAACCTCTGCTAGCGTAGGTAGCTTTATGCAAAGGCAAGGAAGCATTGACCAGTGACATCCAAGCACCCAATGTAGGTGCCTCATGTCTCCTCCAATTCAGGATGAGGAGTTTTCTGGCATAGAACAGCAAGTAGGTGGGGAGGGTACGGGATACCATAGAAGGAGCCAGTTCGTCAATAAGACCCAAAATACATATCTTGAGGTCCAAAGGGATGGGTACGCCTGATACCTCTGTGGCCACCCCCACTACATCTCTCCAATATTACCAAATCTCAGGACAGGACCAAAGCACATGCAAAAGGCTGGTGGGCTCATATGGACATCGCCAGCAACCAATATGACACTAAAGGGCGCATGGCAGCAAGTATAGCAGGTGTAAAATACGCATGGGGAACTATTTTATATTGAATTAACCTATCTCTAGCAGAGATTAGAATGGTCATAGGATTGTCCCAAACCTCCTCCATGTCGTCCACCCGCAAATCTGAACAGTCGGTCTCCCAGGCCCTCCGGCACTCCACAAGAGACTCCTCCCCCCGGAGGGAGAGTAACTTGTAAATGGTCGATAGGGGTTTAGCTAAACTATCATTGCGAAGAAGGCACTATATTTTAGATGAGGAGAGGGAAAGGTGCCCCCCTGGAAATTGGGCAGAAAATGACGAAGTTGGAGATAACAGCATAACAGCCTTACCTAATGTTTGTGATGATAATGGCACCTGAGCCGGGAACTGGCTCTGACCTATATCAGTGCTGTGTAAATGGGCTTATTACTGCAGCACTGTAGATGAATTATATTTGTGACTATGCCTATAGATGCAGAAAATATTCTGTCTCTTAGGATACAAATCCTTTTATGCTTCATAGTTTTTTCATATGTTTTTATTCCATTTGTTGGCATCCTTTGTAAGGACATCAATCTTTCCTGTTTAATGTGTGTTGACAATCTATCAAGCTGAACAAATCATTAATCTGCCACTAATTAGATGCTTATTTTATCTGCCCTCAGCCACATGCACTCTCTAATATTATTGTAACATAATTAATATGTATGTGTGTAGACACTGATATGTAGGATTAGTTATGCGTGTATTGGATTAATAATCTGAACTTGATTCATGGCTACAGTCTGCATTAGAAATAATGAATACTGAAAAAATATATACTTCCAACTAACTCAGGTTTTTTGTAGCAACAGAAGAAGATATGATAAACCCTCCATGCGGATAATATTCCTCTGCTAAGGATTTGTCTAAGCATTAAAATGACTTTCAAAAAAACTACAAGGCTTTCTGTTGGGCTAAACCAGCATTTCTCAACCTTTTTTTTACACATGGCACCAATAAAAGTATGCAAAATCTCAAGGCACCCCAAAAAACGTAAATGTGAAATAGGGTAAAAGGAAGTGAAATCCCGCCATGATTAAAGAAGAATTAAAGTCTTTTTTTTGGCATATATCAGTATAAGTATATAATCAGTAGATATATGCCCCAACAATAAAAACAAAAAAAAAGGTGGCAAATACCAACAAACTTACCTTTGTCAGCGGTGCTCGCTCACGCTGTAGAAGTCCCGACTCTCGAATGCTGTAAAGGAGGAAGTGTGGGCGGGCGCATGCGCAGTACAGATCGTCAGAGGAAAGCACAGATGACACTGCATAGATGCAGCCGTGCAGCTGGGAGCGCACTTGCACAACAGACTCCAGGGACCCGGTGGATCAGAGACTGGCACCAGCCCTGGAAGGACTTTGAAAAACAAGTGGAAAGAAGAAGCTGTTTGGATCAACAGGCATCACACAAGGCAAGTCCTTAAAGCAGTATTGTGAGGGAAGGGGGGGGGGGGGATT
>NW_017307160.1:484711-532970 GCF_000935625.1 Nanorana parkeri | reverse complement strand
GAGGGGGGGGGGGGGTATCTAGCTTGAATGTCACTTTAATACCCGACCCTTATCTCAGATAGGGGTCTGGTATGGATTTTAAGGGGGGACCTTCACATTCAAAATAAAGCCTTCACATCAGGAGCCTTCTTTACAGCAGAACAGTAGAAAGGCATCATGGCACACTCACAAACCAGCATGTAAAACAACTTGTCTCACCACTAAGGACAATGACAGAGGTTTGGATACACGTCTTCTGCAAAGGATGTGTAAGCCGCACTGCCGCGCCAAGGCAGCTCTTATAGTGCGGCCCTAACTCTAAACTATGAGAGTCTCCATCTTGGAGCACATGGGGGCAGAAGATATCAAATTGGGTGCAGGTTTGTCAGGAGGAAGCCCAGCCTTCTTTACAGCAGAGTCCCCTGCTTTCACATCAAGAGCCCTCCTTTCACATCAGAGTTCCCCACCTTTTATGTCAGGAGCCCCCCTCCACTCACAGTTCTCATTCCCCTCTTCACATCAGTGTCCTACCTTCACACCTGGAGCCCTCTTCACATCAGAGCCCCCTTTACAATCTTTACTACAGTGCATAACTGACGGCAAAAGGCAGAGCAGGACTGGATGAGGATGGGTCTTCTGTCCTCTTGTGAATGCTGGGAGAGGTCCTGGATGCTGCCCATTCTGGATTAGCATCACCTACACCATGGAAATGCATGACGCAATGCAAAATTTTAAGGTGCCCCTGACAAAGCCAGAAGGCACCCCAGGTAGCCACAACACCCTGATTGAAAAAGGCTGAGCCAAAACGTATGTTTTTTGACATCCCCATAATTTTTTTTTTACTTTAAAGTGACATTAAAGGATAATTGTTTTCCCCTCCTCCCAATGTTAATGTCAGCACTTGCCTTAAATGATGTCTCTTAATCCGATCTTCCTCTTCTTTCCTGATGTTTCCATCTGTCTCTCCAGTGGTGCGGCGGCTCTCCGATCCAGCCGCTGACTCCTCTCTGCTTGCTGGCACTTCCGATCCAGCGGTGTCTGCATGCGGGTGCACGCGTCCATACACTTACCTTGCGTCTCTGCTCGTCTCCTGGCCGACAATCTGAACTGCGCATGCGAGGGGGTGTGGCTAACCCATGAGTGAGTGAGGATGTGTGTGCTCTGAGCTCCTGCACCTGCTACATCCACATCAACTAGCCAGTGCCTTGTAGATCCTGTAGCTGCCTTGGTCGGACTAATCAGCGGTCGTCTTGGAGTCTCTGTACCCGCTCTACTAGCATCAGCCTGCTATCAATTTTATTTATCTTTTTTCCTTGGACTGCCTGCTCCGCTCGCACTAGTCCGCTGACATACCAGCAGAATGAAAAAGAATCCGGAGCAGTTTCGTTTTTCTCGGACGGGAGCGCGCAGCCAAAACAAGGTAAGTGTAAACCGCTGTTAAAGCGTTTTTTGTTTTAAACTTTTTGCCTATATCTACTGATTGATAGCAGTAGATATAGACAAAAAACGGAGGCTTTAGAACCCCTTTAAATGCATTTGCCCTTTTGCTAACTTCCTAAATTGCTTGTGATAAACGGGATGTCTCTAAAGCTCTGGGGGAAATGATGAGCATACTCAGGAGCTTGGAGGTACTTATTAAAAACATTTCTTTAACCTCTTTGGTTCTCACATCTGTACACCCCCTATGGACCAGAGCAATTTTTGCATTTCTGCTATGGACCTGTTTATTCAGTAATAACTTTGACAAATAAATAAGATAGCAAAGTAATACATATATTGTTTTAAGGACAAACAAGGCTTTCTTTTGGTGATATTGTCTTGCAAAATTGATTTAGATTTTTTTTTGTGTGCAATCCACAGACAAACAATGTAACAAAACAAAACACTTTTCTATTTTGATTTGTGTTTAAAAAAAATTGTGTTACTGTAGATCAAAAGTATACATTTTACATTTTATTATGTCCTTTTCAAAATGTCACTAGAAGTATGAGTCTGGTATTATTCTTTTACAAAGCATTACATAGTTATTTATAAATAAAAATAAGGACTATTTTTAAATTGTGCATTTAAAAAAAAAATTTATACAACACTAAAGAAAATAACAAACAAACTGAATGAAAATGAAAGTAAAGTTGAAATATTTTTATTAGAAAAATAGAAATAAAGAAAAAATATCAGAAAGAAAATAATAATTAAGGAGAGAAGGGATAGAATAATTTAAATTATATTTAAAGTGAAGGAGATTGGGGCTAGAAATTATATCTGTAGGGTAATATAAACATATAAATGGCACAGTTATGTATGGTGAATACCTTTTGGAAGTCTTTTTTTCCTGCGATCACATAGCGGCAATAGCTCCAGCTCATCACTGCTTAGAGGGGAGGGCGGCAGGGTTCAAAGAACTAAGCAGTATTGGCATCTTGGGAAGGCTTTAGCAAATAATGCCTCCCCAAACACACTTTTGTGCTCCCTTACCCCATTATTTCACAACTGCTGCTATGCATGGGTGGTTCTCTGAATTGGGATGTCTGAAGCACTAATTTCTTCAGGGGCTGTTGCTTAGGGTTGCCACCTGTCCAGGATTCACACGGACAGCCCTGGTTTTGAATGCTGTGTCCGGGTTTCATGGCAGCAGAAAGGGGCAACCAAAAATAAGATAGGGGCTGCTGGCCCCCCACTGAAAATAGTCTCAACTGTGATATTTACATATGAATGGGTGGCGCTATTTACATATGAATAAGCTGCGACTCATTCTCCCCAAAAAATGTTTGCGCATTGCTAGAGTGTTCGGGTTTCACTTGAAGAAAAGGTGGCAACCCTACTGTTGCTGCACAGAGCAGAGCTTATGCAGAGAGAAAGGTATTGTTTGCTAAAAGCCATCCTGTGATGCCAATACTGCTTCATTCTTTTAACTCTACCTGGAATGACTGACAGCAGCCTCTGCCTGGAGTCACACTGTTAAAAAGCATGCCAAAGCATCATCACAGTCACACAGCAAAGAGATCTTGTACAGAGAATGATCCATGCTTCTGCTGCTGCTGAAGGCAGTGTGAAACAAGTCGTGGCACTCAATCACAGCAGAGGGTGGCTCTTTACATAAGATGCCATGAGCTGCTGTCAATCATTCCAGGCAGGGCTAAACAGTGGGCCTGTCAACCTGTGATGTCACAGACTAGTAATAGGACTGCAGGCTCGCTGTGTATGAGCAGGGAGACCTGCTGCTCCCAATCAAGATTAGAGTGCATGAAAACTGACTACCCTATCATGGGTTTGCAGCCATGGTTAGCGTGGTCAGGACAACACAGGGAATCTGGTAATGCAGAAGACACTGCCAGGATCACCAGGTATTTAGTCTATATTACCAATCACAAGCAATAAAATATAAATGTTAACTGATATCAATGTTGTAATTGTTTTACCTGAAAACTTTCTTGAAAATAAAAAGCTTTTGGAAAAAAAAATAAAAAAAAATAAATGTTAACTGAAACTGAGGAAGAGATTAAAGCAAGTTATATTTAAGGGCTACATACAATTTAATCAGAACTGGTTAAGGTAAACTTCTGCAAGCATCCTGAATTTTTTTCTTGTGTTTATGGGCGTTTGACAGGCATCCACACAGAGGAAAGAACTCCCGTTTTACTGGCCGCATTTGGGGTGCCATTAAGAAGTAATGTCCCCGAAAGTGCACTGCTGGTTTTTAATGTGCTGCATGAACACGCGCCAAAGTGTGAACGGGGACTTACACAGCAACTCCCAGCTGTCATTTTGACAAATGGGTATTGACAGCAAGTGCGAGGGGGGTTGCAGGAGCCGGGCAGACGTACAAGGCTACTACACACACTCTGTGTACTTTCACTAAGTTTTTTTTAGTTGTGTGTAGCATGCCCGGTCTCCACAACTGGTTAAGCAGGCCTTTCCTCTGAAGTTTTCCCAGAAAAAAATTATTAAATGAAATGGTAAAGGAAAAATTATCTGTGTCTTAGGCGACGGTGATGATGGTCTTTGGGATTGTGTCAATGGGCAAAATACTGCTTGCTTCAAGGTGCATTCCGCTTGAATTCGGGATCAATTTGAGATGTACATTATCTAAATCATTTACAGGGTTATTCACAAAAGGGTGAAGAGTTTGGAGAAGGCAGGAGAAGTGAGCAATCTAGGACAACATAGCTGATCTGGAAAAATTCTCAGGTTCAGCTGTTAGAGTTCATTGACAGGCACATTCACTTTCAGTTGACCTCCTTCTATGCTGGATCAATCCGCTTCAACCTGCTGTGCTTTCCTATTGACTTGAATGGAAAGATAAGCAAACTCTGATGTGAACAAAGCGGCAAGCCTGCCAATACAACTCCTTCTTTTTTTTTCCAATATAGATTTGTGCAATCTCTTTATCAATAGAAAATACAAGTGTAGTTTCTGCAGGATCACTTTTCTGATGTTTATTGTTACATCCATATGTAGGGTTCATGCACACTTGTTTTTATCAGTACAGCATTTTTTTCCTTTACGGATCTGAACACAGGTGTAATGTTTTCTATGGATCCATGCACACAGTGTGTAATCATCAGTAAACTTATGCTGTGTTCAGATTTGTAAAATCAAAATAGTGTCTGAGATCCTGCATATGGGCCATATTTTATGCTGTATGCATATAAACCGTTGTTCTAACATTTACATGCGTACAATGTACAGTGCAAATGCACTTTATTGGAGCTGACTGCAACCTGGCAACAAATGATGCTAGTTGGCGGGAGCTGCCCTCAATGTGTAACATAAAACATGGTCACATTTCCCAGCCACCACCCTCATCCACCCCCACTTACCTGAATATGGGGGGCCGCATTTCCCACAGGCTTGTTTAGGATTACATTTGGAGCAGCTATATGTGGCAGGATCTCTGAGGGCCCATTCCCACCAATTGCGGTGCGTTCCAGAGCGGCAGAGGCTGCAGTGCCATTGACCTCAATGCACCGCCATGCCCCCACCCACCCCAGACCAATGGGGGAAGTTTTGTGAGCGATTGCTGTGCGTTCCACAGCTGCCACTCTGGAACGCACCGCAATTGGTGTGAATGGGCCCTGAATGGAAAGACAACGAGTCCCATCTGCCAGAGGAACTCATAGATCTCACCAGAGTGGTTGTTGCCCATCGATTACTTTCTTGAGCCTCATAGATCATACCTCATACATACTATGTACCCAGGGTTGGGGGAAGAGTCTGCAGGAGGATGTGAATTGCATCCACGATCAGTTGTGATGCTTTCCAGGCTCCAATGCAAAAAAAATCATAAATTCAATTTTTTTTCTTTGACCAATGATGGTGCATTTATTTTAATTTTTTTCAAAAGGTGGGTTATGCCTTCAATGTTTTAATGCTGTATATCACCCTAAATGACACACCCTAACTTTGTGTTTTTTTCCATGCTATTGGGTGAATAGCTAGAGTCTGGCATATTACAGAATCTCATATTTGCTTCTTTTTTTCACAAGGACTTGGATGTCTACTAGGTAAACATAATCTCTGGTCAATACCTTCATGTTTCTATAGGCAAAATGTTTTACATTTTTTGGATATATTAAGAAAGAGTTAGAGTCCTGTAAACTTTATATTACTGTCCCCTCTGTGTAGTGACAGATACTCCATTCAACATCACTGACAGCTCTGGTCCTGGGAATTTGACTAACAGCAATGCTGGTCCCACTTTTCTTGATGAGTGAGGCGGCTGATGAGGGCCAGGAGTCCATGGGTGGAATATATAGCTGCTGCTTACCATATTATCTTACCAGCACAATGAAACCCAACTGTCATGCATTATAGTAAGATCTCCCTTTTGTCACTGAGGGGAGATAACAGTTGGCATAAACATTGTTGTCTTCCTGAGATCAATGGTCACTTTGATATGCTAGAAACTGTATGCACAGGTGTTGCTTTGGGAATGTCGGGGAATTATCAAATCAGGAATATCATATTTACTTAAGACTGGTCTAGGAGACTGAATAGAGCCTAACATGATTTTATTGCCACTGTTTATCAGCTTCAAAGAGTCTTTAGGTGCCATCCAATCCTTGTCGAAAGAAAGATATGATTGTGTTCTTTGGACCAACCGTGGATTCTTCATGTGAGTGAATGAAGGCAATTTGGATAAAAATGGAGAGGCAACAACAACTAAGCTAAGTGACTTTAATGTATCATATTGCATAAAACCATTGCAGGTACTAGAAAGGATAGATTAGTGGGTGTATGTCTGTATGCAGAATTGTAGCAGCCTGTATATATAATGTATTGTTTTTCCTGTTTCAAAGTAGTTTGAGCATGTAACATGTTTGTATAGTAAAAGTACGTTAAATACTAGTTCTGGGTCAGTTTCCTTGGCTTTACTACAATCATTTGGCTGTAAACATTTGCCAAACAAAACAATTGAACATGCAATTTTCAGGGGTGGATGTGCCAATAAAAATGAATGGCAATGAACTGCAATGCACATAAAATGCGGTACAAAGAGCACGCTAACATATGAAGGGGCCCTTAAAGGGTTTCTAAACCCTCACATTTTTTGCTAGCAAGCAGTAGATATATGCAAAAAGTTGTTTTTTTTTAACCAAAAACGCCTAAACAGCGGTTTAAACTTACCTGTGTCTTCCCTGCGTGCTACCGTACAAAAATCTGAAAATTCTCGGGCGGCCGCAAAGCATCTTGGGGCGGGCGCATACGCACTTCGGATTTTCGGCCAGGAGACGAGTAGAGACACAAGGTAAGTATATGGACGCATGCACCTGCACGCAGACACCGTGGCACAGGAAGTGCCAGCAAGGACAGAGGAGTCAGCGCTGGATCGGAGACCCAAAGCAGCACTGGAGAGAAGGCTGAAAAATACAGGAAAGAAGAAGATCGAATTAAGGGACATCATTTAAGGTAAGTGCTTTAATTAACATTGGGGGGAGGGAAAAAAATCTTTGCATTTAATGTCACTTTAAAGTTCCACTTGTTCCAACCACTGAAAAGTTTAAAGAGAAAGAAAATAGGCATATCATTGTTTCTCTCCATGTATATTATTCAGAATATGAAGTAGTATACAAGTTTGTACTTGGTCTCTGAGAAGAAGACAGTCAGAAATTTCTGATGTTACATTACATTTCCTTAAAACATATATTTCCTCTACTATTTGTATGAGGAGAGCCAACAGACTGTCCAGACATGTGCAAAGCCAGCAGGAGGGAAGTAAGAGGCTTTGCAGGAACGGATAAGGAGTAGCAGTTTGGCCATCTGAGACACAGTTGTTGTTACAGTCTGCAAACAACAGGATGTCTCTTGAACAAGGACGGTCTTTCAGAACAGTGGACGGAAGAAGCTTTTAAACTTACTTAACTGTCAATAAAGACTGATGAGTTTCAATGACTGATTGTGTTTAATAATACACATCAGCCTACTTAAACAGCAACCCACTCATCTCAGAACTCAGCAGAATGAATCAGCAGAATATTCATTCAATCAAATGGGAGTTGAAAGAAAAACTCAGGCATGACACATTCCAAGAAACTTTTGATTATGTTCCTGATAAAATGCAATATATACTTTTATGTATGATGTGGAAGTTCTGAAGTACCTGTGACGTAAAAGTTTAAAGTGTATCTTGTTTTGGATGAAGAAGGTAAAGATTAAAGGTTTTACCCTATTCTTCTCCCAGTAAGAACCTAAAATGTTTGGATTTTTCCTCACTTTCATTCATGGTGAGTGTGAGTCTCCCTAGTGGGACAGAGACAGCAGAACATATAGTGGAGAAAACAGACAAGCAGAAAGAAGAAAGGAGCTAGAAGCGAAGGGAAATTGCAGAAATCAGTAGACCAAGAAGAAGAGAAGAGGGAGAGGGGGCGGGAAGACAGGTAAAGTCAGGGGAAAAAGGACCAGAAAGGGGCATCCCATCTGAGCATCTACTTACAATCATAAGTGTACTATATTATCATAGAGGGTGGAAATAAGTGTTTGATCCAGGGGTCAGATCTTGTCAAAGGAGGGCATCCTGTCTATGAGTTGAGCTTTTATCTACTCAAATATCATAGTCTCCCTCATTCTGCTCTTAACCTCATGGAAACTCAGGGTACCAGACCTCTAGGACTTAGCTATCGTGTGCTTTGTGGTGATGAAAAGAAAGATCAGGAGCTTGAACTGGTGGGAGGTAACATTATCTGGCTTTTTGTTGAGCAGGGCCTCACACAGGTCACGAGCAAAAGAGTGGCCAAAAATTATGTTGACATATTTATAAACCTTCAACCAGAGAGCCTTGGTCCCTGGACAATGCCACCAAGTGTGTATGTAGGTGCCCAGATGTGAACATCCTCTAAAACATAGGGGAGAGGACCCAGGGCAAAACTTTGCCACCCTAGTTGGGACCCAGTACCTCATAAAGATGACTTTAAGATAGTTACCATCCTACAAGTTAACAAGTAACTTTTTTGTTTCTGTTCTGCATTAATATTCTATTCAAGAGCATGTTCTAAATAAGAGCAAAATAAGCTTTAACATGTATAAAGAGTTTATTACAGGATTATTACTTTGACAATCAAAATAATTCAACACACAGCCATTAATGTCTAAACCGCTGGCAACAAAAGTGAGTACACCCCTAAGTGAAAATGTCTAAATTGGGCCCAATTAGCCATTTGCCCTCCCTGGTGTCATGTGACTCGTTAGTGTTACAAGGTCTCAGGTGTGAATGGGGAGCAGGTGTGTTAAATTTGGTGTTATCGCTCTCACTCTCTCATACTGGTCACTGGACGTTCAACATGGCACCTCATGGCAAAGAACTCTGAGGATCTGAAACTAAGAATTCTTGCTCTACATAACGATGGCCTAGGCTATAAGAAGATTGCCAAGACCCTGAAAAGACCATACAGCGGTATAACAGGACAGGTTCCACTCAGAAGAGGCCTCGCCATGGTAGACCAAAGAAGTTGAGTGCACGTGCTCAGCGTCATATCCAGAGGTTGTCTTTGGGAAATAGACGTATGAGTGCTGCCAGCATTGCTGCAGAAGTTGAAGGGGTGGGGGTCAGCCTGTCAGTGCTCAGACCATGCGCCGCACACTGCATCAAATTGGTCTGCATGGCTGTCGTCCCAGAAGGAAGCCTCTTCTAAAGATGATGCACAAGAAAGCCCGCAAACAGTTTGCTGAAGACAAGCAGACTAAGGACCTAAGGACATGGTTTACTGGATCCATGTCCTGTGGTCTGATGAGACCAAGATAAACGTATCTGGTTCAGATGGTGTCAAGCGTGTGTGGCGGCAACCAGGTGGGGAGTACAAAGACAAGTGTGTCTTGCCTACAGTCAAGCATGGTGGTGGGAGTGTCATGGTCTGGGGGTGCATGAGTGCTGTCGGCACTGGGGAGCTACAGTTCATTGAGCGAACCATGAATTATATATACACACATATACTGTATTCATTTCCATTGTATTCTTGAAACATTTCCATACACGATGATCTATGTACACTTTAATAAAAGTCTGTTCTTCCCTCCACACACACACAATAGATGTTTCAAACAATCTGCGCCCGGATTAATATTGAATGGATGACATTGTATCTGATCTCTCTCCCCTATAAATGAGCTATATACAGCCCTGGCCATACACCCAGCACCTGGATGAACACCTGCCTCTGCCGATGACCCATATAACCAGTGTCAGGAGAGCACAGAGCCGATCGGCCGATAAATGGTCGTGCAGAGGACGATCCCACATCGGAACCTGTCAAAGTGACGGTGATCTGAATGCACCTTGCAGATGAGAATAGACGAGGAGAGGCAGGAAAAGAGAAGCGAGGTCACATGAGCAGCAATCCCCTCCACCCCTCCCCAATCTGCCTGTGCTGATCATAACTACAGGGACTGTAGGGAGCACCCTGCCGGCTTCCTGCCACATCTGGACCGATACCTCTTCCATGAGACATCCTGACCTTCAGCCGCCGACCGAGGGGCTTCCATCCGGCTCCGCTGTCCAGCGGCATGGAGCGCTGTGTGTGATGAGCTGCAGGAGGAGCGGATGGAGGGGGCACATGCCATGCCGTGCAGTGTGAGCCTCCATGGGCACAATGCTGGCCACTGACTGTACGGAACGTGATCCGCAGCAGGTAAGTCTCTTCCACATGTGGGCACAGGGTGAGATCCCAGGCGCTGTGTGTGCGGGCTGTGCGGGCAGCGAGTTGTCACCTTCTCACGTATTACACAATGCAGGTAAACAACACCAAGGTGACTGTGCTAGACACAACACAGGAGGACATGCCTAGCAGACACAAGCTTCACACCTGGCAACTTTTCATTGATTTCCCGGACTTTATGTGGAATGTATTGTGTTATAGCTGAACTCCAGGAGAAGTCAATATTATCAGCTTTGTTTTTACTTCAATCGTGGAGTGTTGTGTGTGTTTTGTTTCCAGATCTGTGCAGTCATCCAGCATGAGAGCTTTGCTTCATGTACCAGCTTCCTGACATAAAGACAGGTCACTTCTGCTCCCTCTCCTTGGCAGGGTGACTGGTCTTGTCTCTGCCCCTTTCTCTAGTTTTCCGCAGGTAGCCTGTAGTGGGTGGGGCCTACTGGGCCCCTCCCACAGGCTATGTACTGCACACTGATAATGTCACTACTACTTTTACAAGGTAGTATTTGGGCTTTCAAAGGTATTTAGTCTTTTTTGGTTTTTGAGAAATATATTTAATACAAATGTTTTTGCCTGGAATTCAGCTTTTACTATGCAGGTAATGGCAATTTCCAGCCTGCGAGACTCCAGCCCTTTCACTATGCAGGTAACGGCAATTTCCAGCCTGCGAGACTCCAGCCCTTTCACTATGCAGGTAACGGCAATTTCCAGCCTGCGAGACTCCAGCCCTTTCACTATGCAGGTAATGGCAACTCCAAGCCTGTAAGACTCCAGCCCTTTCACTATGCAGGTAATGGCAATTTCCAGCCTGCGAGACTCCAGCCCTTTCACTATGCAGGTAATGGCAATTCTAGTCTGTGATACTCTACCCTTTCACTATGCAGGTAATGGCAATTCTAGTCTGTGATACTCTACCCTTTCACTATGCAGGTAATGGCAATTCTAGCCTGTGATACTCTACCCTTTCACTATGCAGGTAATGGCAATTCTTGTCTGTGATGCCCTACCCTTTCAGTATGCAGGTCATGGCAATTCTAGTCTGTGATGCTCTACCCTTTCAGTATGCAGGTCATGGCAATTCTAGTCTGTGATGCTCTAACCTTTCACTATGCAGGTAATGGCAATTCTAGTCTATGATACTCTACCCTTTCACTATGCAGGTAATGGCAACTCCTAGCCTGTGAGACTCTAGTCCTTTTACTATGCAGGTCATAGCAATTCCTAGCCTGTGAGACTCCAGCCCTTTCACTATGCAGGTAATAGCAATTCCTAGCCTTTGAGACTCCAGCCCTTTCACTATGCAGGTAATGACAATTTCTAGCCTGTGACAATCTAGCCCTTCCACTATGCAGGCAATGGCAAACCCTAGCCAGTAGGAAGATATCATTGAATAGTGCAGAAACAGAGCTCACAGAGAGAGTGGTAAGACATGTTGTGGTAGTTATAAGCCTCAGTCATGGGGAAGCAGCAGGGAACTCTGGGTATTTTCATCCGATGACAGCTGACATGCATCCCCATCCAGTGACATTGGGAAAATGATTTTGCCTTACGTTTCATTGGAATGTGCGCGTGTTGTATCTGCACCCCGGGGCACAAGCATTGAGATGGGAGAATGCACACGTCCGGGAAGATTATGGGCGGTAAGCACAATCTATCCATCCAGCCGTGCCTAAAGGGTAACATTGAGAGTTCCAGTTCTGAATAAAGCCCAGCCCAAATCTATGTTATCAGTATTAGTATCTTTCATATTATCCAGCCTTGTATAGCACAGTCATAATGAGAGGTACAAGTCAGTGAATTCTAGGATAACCTCTGCCCCATTGGAGCCTACTGTCTGAGGTTGAGATCACAGCATCATTCACTTCCATCTCTGCCTGGTCACATTTTTGGAAATCAATTAAACCTGAGGCAGGGATGCCATGTAGCATAGGACACGCATAGACATGAAGAATGGCACATAGGGGTGCTGTTACATTTGGAAAGGCCACACAATATTTGACCTTTCTCTATATGTTTTTGTCATCCAGTTTAGGTTAGAACTGTGTGTATTGAGGATGTCCTCATACATAGGGAACAAGTGATCCCTATGTGGTCTTTCCCTGTATGGTATCTCTGGCTTGTCTTCTTTTCCAGAAATGTGATGGGTGTAAGCTGGACTGCAAATCGATATATGAACACAGGACAAGGCAACAGTTTTATGTTATTCCCCCAATACCCAGTAACCTATACTTATCTGTCCTTTACTTCCTGCTGCTCCATTCTGTGCCAGGAGCTTAACGCCAGAGCAAAACTGCAGTTGGGCTTTACATGTTCTTGTGTTGAGACCTAAATACCAAACTCTAGTAGAACGAGTGTTATAGCACGCAACTTGAGAATCCTCAGAATCAACTGTTAGGTCCATTTGGGTTTTTGAGCCATAGACTGTCCACCTAGGCCAGTGGTTCTCAACCTTTCTAGGGCCGGGACCCCTTGGTAACATTTGCCAAGTTGTGGTGACCCCCAACAGTGCACTGGGCTCGGGACTTAGTAACGGATTGGATTCAGGACTTAGTAATGCACTGGACTCAGGACTTAGTAAGGCACTGGACTCAGGACTTAGTAATGCTCTGGATTCAGGACTTAGTAAGGCACTGGACTCATGACTTAGTAAGGCACTGGACTCATGACTTAGTAAGGCAATGGATTCAGGACTTAGACTTAGTAATGCACTGGACCTTAGTAACGCACTGGACTCAGGACTTAGCAAGGCACTGGACTCAGGACTTAGTAAGGCACTGGATTCAGGACTTAGTAAGGCACTGGACTCATGACTTAGTAAGGCACTGGATTCAGGACTTAGTATTGCACTGGACTCAGCACTTAGTAATACACTGGATTCAGGACTTAGTAACACACTGGACTCAGGACTTAGCAAGGCACCGGACTCAGGACTTAGTAAGGCACTGGACTGAGGACTTAGTAAGGCACTGGATTCAGGACTTAGTAAGGCACTGGACTGAGGACTTAGTAAGGCGTTGGGCTTAGAAATAAAAATAGAAGCACACTCACAAGAATACAAGCCCTCCCCAATCCCTGCTACCTGCCTGCCTGCTCTGTCTCCATGCAGCCTTCTCAGCCCCAGCACTGCTTAGATGCCCGCCTACTGCAGAGCTCACATTGTATGGAAGGCAGGAGGACAGCAGCGGCTGTGAATAGAAAAGTCCTCCTCTAAACACTCCCCGGCCACTAGATGTTGCTGCAGCGGCCAGGGAGTGTGTACAGCGGCACTTTTATATTCACAGCTGTTGCTGTCCACCTGCTGACTGACACTGCTGCCCAAGGAGGAGGCTGAGGAGGCTCTCAACCAGCGCAGCAGAAATGGACACGGCGACCCACTCAACAATGGGTTGCGACCCACAGGTTGAGAACTGCTGACCTAGGCCATAATATATACTTAAGCCCCATTTATTGATATGCTGGTAGCTCACCTGCAGCAGTATTTTTCTCATGTGAATAACATCTAGAGCAGGGATCACTAACACTTTTTAAACAAAGGGCCATGTCACTGTCTGTTGGACAGTTTGGGGGCCAAACTGTGGCCAGCAGGAGTAAAAACAAAATGCCTCAGCATCAGTGGTCAGTAAAAGTAAAACATTCCCTTGTATCAGAGTTCAGTGATAGTAATAATTGCCCCATGTCCATAGTCAGTGGGAGTAATAAATGCCCATGTGTCCATAATCAGTGGGAGTAATTATTGCCCCTGTGTCCATAGTCACTGAGAGTAATAAACGCCCATGTGTCCATAATTAGTGTGAGAACAATATGCCCCAGTGTCCATAATCAGTGGGAGTAATTATTGCCCCTGTGTCCATAGTCAGTGGGGGTAATAAATGCCCATGTGTCCATAGTCAGCAGGAGTAATTAATGCCCCTGTGTCCATAGTCAGTGGAAGCAATAAATGCCCCTGTGTCCATAGTCAGTGGAAGCAATAAATGCCCCTGTGTCCATAGTCAGTATGAGTAATTAATGCCCCTGTGTCCATGGCCCTGTGTCTATAGGCAGTGTGAGAATGATATGGCCCTGTGGCTATAGGCAGTGTGAGAATGATATGGCTCTGTGTCCATAGTCAGTGTGAGAATGATATGGCCCTGTGTCTATAGGCAGTGTGAGACTGATATGGCCCTGTGGCTATAGGCAGTGTGAGACTGATATGGCCCTGTGGCTATAGGCAGTGTGAGACTGATATGGCCCTGTGGCTATAGGCAGTGTGAGACTGATATGGCCCTGTGGCTATAGGCAGTGTGAGACTGATATGGCCCTGTGGCTATAGGCAGTGTGAGACTGATATGGCCCTGTGGCTATAGGCAGTGTGAGACTGATATGGCCCTGTGGCTATAGGCAGTGTGAGACTGATATGGCCCTGTGGCTATAGGCAGTGTGAGACTGATATGGCCCTGTGGCTATAGGCAGTGTGAGACTGATATGGCCCTGTGGCTATAGGCAGTGTGAGACTGATATGGCCCTGTGGCTATAGGCAGTGTGAGACTGATATGGCCCTGTGGCTATAGGCAGTGTGAGACTGATATGGCCCTGTGGCTATAGGCAGTGTGAGACTGATATGGCCCTGTGGCTATAGGCAGTGTGAGACTGATATGGCCCTGTGGCTATAGGCAGTGTGAGACTGATATGGCCCTGTGGCTATAGGCAGTGTGAGACTGATATGGCCCTGTGGCTATAGGCAGTGTGAGACTGATATGGCCCTGTGGCTATAGGCAGTGTGAGACTGATATGGCCCTGTGGCTATAGGCAGTGTGAGACTGATATGGCCCTGTGGCTATAGGCAGTGTGAGACTGATATGGCCCTGTGGCTATAGGCAGTGTGAGACTGATATGGCCCTGTGGCTATAGGCAGTGTGAGACTGATATGGCCCTGTGGCTATAGGCAGTGTGAGACTGATATGGCCCTGTGGCTATAGGCAGTGTGAGACTGATATGGCCCTGTGGCTATAGGCAGTGTGAGACTGATATGGCCCTGTGGCTATAGGCAGTGTGAGACTGATATGGCCCTGTGGCTATAGGCAGTGTGAGACTGATATGGCCCTGTGGCTATAGGCAGTGTGAGACTGATATGGCCCTGTGGCTATAGGCAGTGTGAGACTGATATGGCCCTGTGGCTATAGGCAGTGTGAGACTGATATGGCCCTGTGGCTATAGGCAGTGTGAGACTGATATGGCCCTGTGGCTATAGGCAGTGTGAGACTGATATGGCCCTGTGGCTATAGGCAGTGTGAGACTGATATGGCCCTGTGGCTATAGGCAGTGTGAGACTGATATGGCCCTGTGGCTATAGGCAGTGTGAGACTGATATGGCCCTGTGGCTATAGGCAGTGTGAGACTGATATGGCCCTGTGGCTATAGGCAGTGTGAGACTGATATGGCCCTGTGGCTATAGGCAGTGTGAGACTGATATGGCCCTGTGGCTATAGGCAGTGTGAGACTGATATGGCCCTGTGGCTATAGGCAGTGTGAGACTGATATGGCCCTGTGGCTATAGGCAGTGTGAGACTGATATGGCCCTGTGGCTATAGGCAGTGTGAGACTGATATGGCCCTGTGGCTATAGGCAGTGTGAGACTGATATGGCCCTGTGGCTATAGGCAGTGTGAGACTGATATGGCCCTGTGGCTATAGGCAGTGTGAGACTGATATGGCCCTGTGGCTATAGGCAGTGTGAGACTGATATGGCCCTGTGGCTATAGGCAGTGTGAGACTGATATGGCCCTGTGGCTATAGGCAGTGTGAGACTGATATGGCCCTGTGGCTATAGGCAGTGTGAGACTGATATGGCCCTGTGGCTATAGGCAGTGTGAGACTGATATGGCCCTGTGGCTATAGGCAGTGTGAGACTGATATGGCCCTGTGGCTATAGGCAGTGTGAGACTGATATGGCCCTGTGGCTATAGGCAGTGTGAGACTGATATGGCCCTGTGGCTATAGGCAGTGTGAGACTGATATGGCCCTGTGGCTATAGGCAGTGTGAGACTGATATGGCCCTGTGGCTATAGGCAGTGTGAGACTGATATGGCCCTGTGGCTATAGGCAGTGTGAGACTGATATGGCCCTGTGGCTATAGGCAGTGTGAGACTGATATGGCCCTGTGGCTATAGGCAGTGTGAGACTGATATGGCCCTGTGGCTATAGGCAGTGTGAGACTGATATGGCCCTGTGGCTATAGGCAGTGTGAGACTGATATGGCCCTGTGGCTATAGGCAGTGTGAGACTGATATGGCCCTGTGGCTATAGGCAGTGTGAGACTGATATGGCCCTGTGGCTATAGGCAGTGTGAGACTGATATGGCCCTGTGGCTATAGGCAGTGTGAGACTGATATGGCCCTGTGGCTATAGGCAGTGTGAGACTGATATGGCCCTGTGGCTATAGGCAGTGTGAGACTGATATGGCCCTGTGGCTATAGGCAGTGTGAGACTGATATGGCCCTGTGGCTATAGGCAGTGTGAGACTGATATGGCCCTGTGGCTATAGGCAGTGTGAGACTGATATGGCCCTGTGGCTATAGGCAGTGTGAGACTGATATGGCCCTGTGGCTATAGGCAGTGTGAGACTGATATGGCCCTGTGGCTATAGGCAGTGTGAGACTGATATGGCCCTGTGGCTATAGGCAGTGTGAGACTGATATGGCCCTGTGGCTATAGGCAGTGTGAGACTGATATGGCCCTGTGGCTATAGGCAGTGTGAGACTGATATGGCCCTGTGGCTATAGGCAGTGTGAGACTGATATGGCCCTGTGGCTATAGGCAGTGTGAGAATGATATGGCCCTGTGTCCATAGGCAGTGGGAGTAATAAATGCCGCTATGTTGGAGTTCAATATTAGTAATACATGTCGCTGTGTTAGAGTTCATTGGGAGTAATACTGTATATACCCCTGCGTCAATGGAGACAGAATATATTCCCCTAGTCACTGGTCAGTAGGAATAATAAAAATGCCCCTGCTCCAGAGGTTGGTGATGGTAATAAATGCCCTCGTGTTGTTAGTCAGTCGAAGTAATAGAATGCCCTGTGTCAGTGGAAGGAATAGAATGCCCTGTGTCAGTCGAAGTAATAGAATGCCCTGTGTCAGTGGAAGTAATAAAATTCCCTGTGTCAGTGGAAGGAATAGAATGCCCTGTGTCAGTGGAAGGAATAGAATCCCATGTGTCAGTGGAAGGAATAAGATGCCCTGTGTCAGTGGAAGTAATAGAATGCCCTCTGTTATTGGAAGGAATAGAATGCCAGAAGAAGTTGCCCACCCACCCTCCCAAGTTGTAAATGCTTGTCACAGCTTTATTGGGGTCTGACCTTGCCAGCTAAAGAATGTTACTTTAATGGGCTATGCCCTCAGGTTGAAGTTATAACAGTCTAATGCCTGTCTGGCACTGATGGTAAAGACAGGTACCCCACTTTCAGGTGTGCTCACAGTTTAACTGTGACTGGCACTGGTTACGTTTTTGGTTGTTATGTTTAAATTGGAAATAAAGCTGTGGCCTTGCCCCTTTTCCAACTTAATTGTTGTCGGTGTCTTTTATTGGGCAAGGCTGAATATCAGCCAATTTGGGTTTTTTCTCATCAGTCATGCCCTGTGTCAGTGGAAGTAATAAGATGCCCTGTGTCAGTGGAAGGAATAGAATGACCTGTGTCAGTGGAAGGAATAGAATCCCCTGTGTTAGTGGTTGTAATAAGATGCGTTGTGTCAGTGGAAGGAATAAGATGCCCTGTGTCAGTGGAAGGAATATAATGCCCTGTGTCAGTGGTAGTAATAAGATGTGTTGTGTCAGTGGAAGGAATAGAATGTGTTGTGTCAGTGGAAGGAATAGAATGTGTTGTGTCAGTGGAAGTAATAAAATGCCCTGTGTCAGTGGAAGGAATAGAATGTGTTGTGTCAGTGGAAGTAATACAATGCCCTGTGTCAGTGGAAGGAATAGAATGCCCTGTGTCAGTGGAAGGAATAGAATGCCCTGTGTCAGTGGAAGGAATAGAATCCCCTGTGTCAGTGGAAGGAATAGAATGCCCTGTGTCAGTGGTAGTAATAAGATGTGTTGTGTCAGTGGAAGGAATAGAATGTGTTGTGTCAGTGGAAGGAATAGAATGTGTTGTGTCAGTGGAAGTAATAAAATGCCCTGTGTCAGTGGAAGGAATAGAATGTGTTGTGTCAGTGGAAGTAATACAATGCCCTGTGTCAGTGGAAGGAATAGAATGCCCTGTGTCAGTGGAAGGAATAGAATGCCCTGTGTCAGTGGAAGGAATAGAATCCCCTGTGTCAGTGGAAGGAATAGAATCCCCTGTGTCAGTGGTAGTAATAAGATGCGTTGTGTCAGTGGAAGTAATACAATGTGTTGTGTCAGTGGAAGTAATAAGATGCCCTGTGTCAGTGGAAGGAATAGAATGCCCTGTGTCAGGGGAAGGTGTGGAAGGAATAGAATGCCCTGTGTCAGTGGAAGGAATAGAATGCCCTGTGTCAGTGGAAGGAATAGAATCCCCTGTGTCAGTGGAAGGAATAGAATCCCCTGTGTCAGTGGTAGTAATAAGATGCGTTGTGTCAGTGGAAGTAATACAATGTGTTGTGTCAGTGGAAGTAATAAGATGCCCTGTGTCAGTGGAAGGAATAGAATGCCCTGTGTCAGTGGAAGGAATAGAATGCGTTGTGTCAGCGGAAGTAATAAGATGCGTTGTGTCAGTGGAAGGAAAGGAGTGCGTTGTGTCAGTGGAAGTAATAAATCCTCTGGCATAGTGGTGAATGGGAATAATAAATGCTCTGGGGGCAGTGGGAGTAGTAAATGCCTTATCATCAGTGGCCAGAATTGCTCCCCATCATTGGCGTTCAGTGGAACAGCAATATAACACATAACTGCATTTCTGTATTTCTTTGGAAGTGAATCTTGTGAAAACATCATCACATACAGTATCTGGCGCTATAGAGTTTTTTTCTCAGCCTCTCTGCACATTTAACTGTATATACTATTAAATCCCCAACTAAGAAGACCCCACTTGTGAGGACAAACAAGGATTCCAGATTCACACTGCCAGCATAGAGCAATATATCTTTCATGCTAGGCTCCTATAAATATATTCTACTTTATCTGCATGCCCCAGAAATGCCTGGGAGGAATGACATGTAGGTTTTGTTTGGGCTTTCTCATTTGAGCAATCCATTTAATCTTGAGTCATTTATTGTTAAAGGTAAGCAGCATGTTTGACAAGATAAAATAATATAGTGCAAACAAAAGCCTATAGTTTAGACTGCGGGGCGAAGCATAGAAGATGATGACATGCAAGGTGATGGTATATGCTAGGTAACCTTTGAACCTTGCCGGTGACGGGAAGACTGGTGTCTCAGTGCCATTAATTAAAACTCAACCTGAAAGACTAATTGTGTTCTGTGTCCACAGACATGGGCTTGATGCTCACGCTCTTTGCACATTGTCTTTTTCCACGGAAATTGTCTTGTCATTATATGGAAGCCTTAGGTGTGCTGATTGCTATTTGCTGGACCAGTAAAGTCCCAATAATTGGCTCTTCCCTTGAACCCCCAGAGATTTGGTCTCCATACTTTAAAAAACCTAACGAGGTGATATGTGGAGACTAGAAGGATCATTGTGAAGTAGCAGCTCCTTAGTATGGAGATGATTGGTGTATAATATAAAGTGTGATTAGTGGTTAGCACTTCTGCCTTGCAGCACTGGGGGTCCCCGGTTCAAATCCTGGCAACGTCACTATCTGCAAGGAGTTCACGTGTTCTTCTTGTTCATTTCCTCCGGGCACTCCGGTTTCCTCGGTATACAAAGACATGCCGGAAGGTTAATTGGCTCCTCTCCAAATTGGCCCTGTATGTGTGTACAAAAGGGACCTTCAATTGTAAGCGCCTTGAGGGTAGGGACTGACGTGAATGTGCAGTTTGTAAAGCGCTGTGTAAATTGTCGGTGCTATATAATTATATTTCCTAATTGGCTCCAGGCAAAAATATGATTAACCCTTGCAGTGGGGCTACCCCTGCACCGCAAGGGCTAACTGCTTGTTTGTGTCTAGTGCTGCAAATATAAAAGTTATAGTCATCTGATCCTTGGAGCCAGCAGAGCTCCCTTCTGCCTGTCCCCTTCTCTGCTGCAGCATGGTATGTCCATCGGCGTCCTCATGTCCTATACACTATGCATAGGATGTGATGACTCCAGTATTCCTAGACTGCTGCAGAGGAGGAGGAGACACGCTGGAAGGAGGGGTGTAACAGCAAGCCGGCTCCAAGGATAGGGTGAGTATAACATTTTATTTTCAGCTCTAGACACAAACCAGCAGTTAACCCTTTCCGTGTGGGGGAAGCCCCACTGCAAGGGTTAATAATATTAAAGTTCTGAACCTAGAGGTGCTTGGAGGTCAATGCTTACAGGCTCATTCAAGATAATGCAAATAAAAGTTGCCCTTTAAGCATTTCGTTTATATTTCAGTTTCCCCTCTCTAACCAGGGCCTTAAATTATTTCCCTAAATGAGCTTTACATTGGTAACATTGAGGGGAATTTATCACAACTGAAGCAGGCAAAATGTGGAGCAGTTGCCCAGGGCAACCAATCAGCTTCTCTCTTTAGTTTGTTCAGTTAGGATTTGAAAAAGAAAGAGAGAAGCTGATTGGTTACCATGCAAAGCTGCTCCAGATTTTGTCTGCTTCAGTTTTCATAAATCCCCCCCATTGTCTCTAATCTACCGTCAATATGATCTGCTCTCAACATGCATGATGATTTTCTTCCCTGTTTAAGCCCAGGGTGTTATGAACCCACTTCCAGTCTGTGAAAAGAGAAGCAACGCAGTAATGAGTTCATCTCTCAGTCACTTTGCTTTCTCCTTCTATAAGCATACACCTTGTCAGCACATGAACTGATTGGCTCCTTCTGCTGCTTCTTCCTCTCACACTCTGAGCTTTGCTGTAGGTGACGGCACTGCTCTAATTTAAGAAATGTATTTTTATGATGTATTAATGAATACAGAATTACATTAAAGCAGAACTATGAGGTGAGTGATTTCCACTCATCCTCATAGTTAGAGCCGACCTGTGACAATGAGACTGTCCCAGGTCGGCTCTATTGATCGGGAAGTGAGCAGAAACATGCCACCAATCCACTCACTTCCCAATCACCTCCCTGCAGTGGTCACCGCTCCCTGCAGGGATTCCCTCCTCCCCTCTCCGATCCTCCAGTGCTGACTGGAGGAACGAACAGGGGAGGGGGCGGGCACAGCTGGCTCTTCCTCTAGATAGGCAGAGCCAGCTGTCACTCATGCAGCTGGGTGGATCCAGACAGTATTGTTGGGCTCCGTCCCGGCTGCGGCGCTCTCAGTATATCGCGGGGCAATAGCTTGCGATATACTGAGCTTTGGGTCACGGGAGGGGGTTAGTATATGTCCTCCCGTGACCCTAAAGAGAACTATGGGGAAAAACACTCACCCCATAGTTCTCTTTAAACTTTTTATCGCCAGACAAGGGGTTGCATAAAATTCAATTTGACTTCTGAATTAATCATAAGAAGGCTTGTCAGTGCTCATGAACATTTGCTTATGTCTGCCTGTGGTGTTGACCTTTAGACTGCTTTAGTTTAGTTGCCAGCTAATGATTTGAAGCGTGCTATTGTTTTAATGTGTAAAAATGATCCACTGCATTTCATTGTTTAAGGTGTTACAGTGAATCAAACATTTATGTAGAAGTATGACTGTCACAGTGATGACATAGTCCTAGTCATTTGTGGCTTTCTAGTACACAGTGCTGATAATATCTATGTTTTTTTTTCTCCAGGGGACATATTTTCATGTTGCTCAGTGTGTTTAGTATAGTAGATTAAAAATATAATTTCCTCTGGTAGGTCACAGGTTGTGGATGCCATCTGGGAAAAAAGAAAAAAAACTAACTGACCACTTATTACTTTTTTTTAAGCATGTAATCTTTTATTAATAGTACAAGATATACATAGTGAAAAACACAGTGGGGGGTTTTAATAAAAACTGGAGCAGACAAAATCTGGAGCAGATTTGCACTGCAAACAATCAGCTTCCTGGGCAAACTGAAGAGAGATGCTGATTGGTTACCCTGGGCAACTGCTCCAGATTCTGTCTGCGCCAGTTTTGATAAATTCCGCCCAGTAGGTTTAGGTAGAAATGTATACAGAACTGCTACTACAAAAAAGACAACTTATAAATCAAAAACAATCTAGTTATCAAGTATCAGTACCAGTACAGTGCAATTGGTGTGAGTACACGGATTATGTCTTAAAGGGGTTCTAAACCCTCCATTTTTTTTTGCTTATATCTACTGCTAGCAAGCAGTAGATATAGGCAAGAAGTGTAAAAAAAAAACAAAAACGCTTGAAATCATTTTAAACTTACCTCGTTATTGCTGCTCGCTCCCGCGCCGAGAATCAGGAACTGCTCGTACGTCCGCAAAGGATCTTGGGGCGGGCGCATGCGCAGTTCCGATTCTCGGCCGGGAGACGAGCAGAGACGCAAGGTAAGTCTATGGACGCGTGCACCCGCATGCAAACACCGCTGGATCGGAGAGACAGAGCAGTCAGCGCTGGATCGGAGTGACGTCGCACCGCTGGAGGGACACATGAAAACATGGGGAAAGAAGAGGAAGATCAGAATAAGAGACATCATTTGAGGTAAGTGCTAACATTTGCATGGGGGGGAGGGAAACATTTTTTTGCCTTCAATATCACTTTAAGAGAAGGGTAGAAAAGAGAATGGGACTAATAGGCAAGCGAGAAAGGTCTAATGAATAGAATGCGCTCAATCGGGTTCTCCGAGGACACCAAGGGCACCCAGAGATCCCACAACCCTCGAGGTAAGGTAGCACCTTGTATCCTGAAAGAGTAGAATTGTTGGTCTATAGACCATTCATATAGAGCATGAATGAGGTCCAGGTAACAAAAAAAGTTCAGTGTTATGCGTGTTCATTTGGGCATCCAGTTTGTCAAATGTCATAAGTTCACTTATTCCTTTTTCAGTAATCTTCCATGATAACACTTGGTTTTTTTTTCCATATTAAATATTTATCAACTGTTTTTTTTCTACCTGCACCTTGATTAGGAAACAGTTTTAGAAAGTGACTTTAGGAGGTCTATTTATAAACAATAAAAACAAGACCAGTAGATGCAATGGAGAAGCATAGAAAACAATATTTGCTATGCTCCTCAGCTCCATCTAGTGGCCATAATGCACCATTACATTTCACTACATTCAACCTGAAAATAAATCAGACTAAGAACATTCCGTTTTGCCTCTATTCGCACAGAATGAACGTTCAGAGAGGTCGCAGGGCGAATTGCTCTGTGAATTCTTTAAAAATAGACCTCTAAATCTCTAATTCTTTTTTAATGTGGTGGTGGATTTATTTTTTTCAGGCTGAAGGTGTTATTATGGAAAATTCCTGAAAAAGGCACTGCATATAACCTTTTTTCAGCTGTTTAATACTATTATTTGTATTATGTATGGAAGGTGTATAGAAAAGTCCAGCAGCAAAGATTAGTATACACGAGGTATAAAACAATAAAAAGGGAGCCCATCAATGTAGACCAGGAAGCATGATTCACATTGTTTATACCGCTATGTGATTCTGCTAAAATGCCACTTTTGTAATTATATTTAAAGAATGTCTGTAGGAAATAGAGGAAGAAGTGAGAATCTGATGTGGAAAGAGTGAGGCAGTGTGTTGTTCTTTATGCAAGGATGTAACTATTGTCACTATGATGTGAGAGAAGGGTGCTCTGGACTTCTTTTATGTCTTTTTCTGGCAGGCTTCTTTGGTCTCTATGCTAGTGAAGTGATTAGTGATCTTGCCTTACACTGGATTTATTTCCCACATAATCTCTGTCTGC
The DNA here is from genome assembly GCF_000935625.1 of Nanorana parkeri. Lineage (NCBI taxonomy): Eukaryota > Metazoa > Chordata > Amphibia > Anura > Dicroglossidae > Nanorana > Nanorana parkeri. The sequence goes on along the minus strand of NW_017307160.1, from coordinate 508,964 downwards.
ATGGGTTTTTTATGTTCTACTTTGTTTATGAATGGCTTGTTCACACCGAAAGCGGTGCGTTCCAGAGCGGTAGCTGCTGGAATTCACTGCGATCCCTCACGAAACTTCCCCCTGCGTTCTGGGGCGGGAGGGGGCATGGCGGTGCATTGAATTCAATTTGAATTCCAGAACGCAGGGGTGAGTTTCGTAAGCGATTGCAGTGCGTTACAGCAGCTACCGCTCTGGAACACACCACATTCAGTGTGAACAAGGCTGAAATGTCATTTGTTTTTCTCAGTGTTTTACCCACCCTCCAACTGTAGTGTTTTACCCAGTGCAATACCAGTTTGAAAACATGGGCAATGGTTCCCAGGGTATTTACTTATCTTGACTAGTTTTTTCCATTGGAATGAAGGATGAAGAAAGTCTGCAATTGTAATACTTTAAAAATATAAAAGCTGTTACTATGTAATCACGCTTTAACCCTAAATAAATCTTAGAACTGAAGCCAAAACTTAAAGCGGACCTCTACCCTCTTTCACTAAAAATCACATCAGCATGCAGCTCTGTGATAAAAATCATCTCACATTCATTAGTTAAACAGACATATTTTTCTTTTTCTTACAATTATTGTTTTTTCCACTTCCTGGTACTTTTGGGCATTAGTGATGTAATCGTGCCCAAGTGATGCATCTTGAGAAGATTACATCACAATCCATCGCTGGGAAAACTCATCTGTAATCTGATGAGATCACAGAGAAAGGCATTTTCCTCCGCTTCGATGATGATGTGCATGGTCACATGTCCTAGCTACATGTACCAGGAAGTAAAGGGAGATGGATTAATCTGTGGTGTAGCTAACACACTGCTAACCCGTACACTCTAGCACCACACTGCAATATTTGGAGAATATACCGGAGAGAGTGAGCAGAGACATGCAGGAGAGAGAGTGAGGAAAGACAGCCAGGAGAGAGCGAGGATAGACAGCTAGGAGAGAGAGGGTATTCCATATCATGAAGTAGGGCTGTGCAGAGTCTCAGGAGGGCTGTGCATGGTCTCAGGAGGCTGTGCGGGGTCTCAGGTGGCTGCACAGGGTCTCAGGTGGCTGCACAGGGTCTCAGACGGGCTGTGCAGGGTCTCATGAGGGTTGTGCGTCGTCTCAGCGGGCTGTGTGGGGGTCTCAGATGGCCTGTGCCGGGGTTTCAGCTAGACTGTGCAGGGTCTCATGAGGGCTGTGCAGGGTCTCATGTGGGCTCTGCAGGGTCTCAGGAGGGCTGTGTGAGGTCTCAGGTGGGCTTTGCGGGGTCTCAGGGCTTTGCTGGGACCCCCTGATTTGCTGTTGAGGGTCTGCCTCAAACACCGAGGGACCCAGCAACAGCACAAACCCCATGAGTGCTGGTCCCGCCATGGACCAGTACTCATTTTCCCGCATGACGGAATTATTAGGTATTTGAAAGATTTTGACAGCATAATTCCGCCATTGGTTGGGAAGGGGCTAAAGATGGCCCTGGTTGTTGATTTTTGTGTTGTTCAAATTAAACTTCTTTACCCTTTTGGTCTTGTTTGTTTTAGTGTAAATCTTCTATTTCATTTGTAAATAATGTCACCGTGCTTTGTACCAGAAACATATGATTAGACATTTCAATGGCGTGGCTGAGCACAACGTACATTTTCTTCTCTCTGAAATGTTGTAGACCATGCAATTCTAGAACATACAGGTAATGTAATCTGTTTCTGAATAATCTGGCACCATCATCCTTTCCTGTATGATAGTTGTTGAAATGTCAGATAATAAGCTCTGACAGGAGGCAGGGACTGATGTGAATAGTTCTAGCTTTTCTATTTAGCTCTGTGGAGAGAGGCAGGAGCATTACATAACACCTCCGGCTTTGCCAAATAGCTATACGAAAAGTTTTTCCAATCAAAGTGACACTGGTAGGATCACCAAGCACAAGCACTTTATATGTTTTTGGATTTGAAGAACGACTTATGAACTTTGTTTGTTTTTTCACATTCATCACTTACAGAATTTATAGTTTTTTTCAGCCACATTTACTTAGTCACTTTTTATATCTGGATGGTTGATATCCAGTCTTTATTAATTATAATCATGTTGGTTTATTAATTTATTATATTATTAATTTCACATCACTTATTTGCACTGTATATGTAATATCAAATTCAACCCATTAGGGTTTCTGCTTCAGCTGGAAGGTACTCAGAGGCAAGTTGATCATCTCCAATCCAAAAAAATCATGTAGCCTGGGAAATGATCATCACATGTCTGTTATTAGTCCTAGTGTGTAGGATATGAGTGACTCAGATCCCCCCATAGTATCCAGTTCCTGCAGGCATTTATCTGATCACCAGCCTTTACACCCATATGTTCATGCTGTCTGTGTATTTTGAACAAAGACCTTTCTTTCTGTGACAGTGCAGTGAATTATTCTACATTTCTAATTCCTGTGAAGAAGTAATATAAGAACAAGGTCAATCATGTCATGTCACTTCATAGCTGTCAGTTGTGCAGTCCCTCAGGCATATATGCATTTATCTTGCAAACACAGGAGAGTGTAAGGGAAAAAGAAATCAATATTTTTCTGTTTGTGGAGGATTCGGAGTGCTTTGCTTGCCACAGCTATTTGATCTTGCAGGACACGCCTGTTCAAGTGGAAGTCCATCTGTCTGATAAAGCTGTTATACAGTTTTCTGTTAGGCCGTTCCTAGCTATAACATTTGAATGATAACATCAGCCAGTTTCTTATATTCAAGCTGTGATCCGGCTTGTAAAAAAAATTAAATAGGTTTGAAGAAACAAGTACTATTATTTCTAGAGACTTACTTCCAGGTATAGTAGGTATTGGAAAAGGTGAATCATGTTTCTTCCATTAGTAATAGGAAATACATTTTGTAGTTTATTCTTAACCTGGATTTTATTTTGGACCCAATCATGTTACAGTGGACCTGAACTTGAAAAAGTCAAGATTTTCGATCATATAGCGAACATCTAAAGATGTTCCTTGTGCCTAAGCTAAAAGATTTACACACACTGCAAGTGCTCGATTATATCTAGGGGCTGGAGAAAGGCAGATTTACTTACCTGATCCCAGGCCATTCTGGCTCCCCCTTGGCTGCTATACTGGTCCCAGCAGCCTCTTTTCCCCTTTGCTCCGGTGCTGACATAATCACATCTAATGCAGGTATATTGAACGTAGGGAGCTCAGGGACATTGCACAGAATGGAGGGGGAAAAGAGGAGAATGCTGATCGTCTGGGGAGGGGGCACCAGGTTTTAGGTCTGCTTTAGTCCAGCCCCTAGAAATAAATTAACATCTAACCCTTCCAGTGCGGGGTAGCCTCACTGCAAGGGTAGTATATTGGTGTGCCCAGAAATTAGAAATGCTCTCTCTGACGTGACTGGGCTGTAGCCTCTTAGCTGTGTGTCTGCAGTGTGAGATTATCTAAGGCGCTACTGTCTCTGTCTGCTACTGTCATGAGGTTTGAAGTGAGATTTGTTGATTTATTGATGTCACTGCAATGCCATTGACTGTTTTTCTTGCTGGAGCTAAGAACCTTAGTACAAGTATTACCCTGCTCCTGCTTCATTTATTCTGTGGATCATTACCCCGTCAGTCATCAGATCACCAATTATCAGGGGGGTAGCTCTAACATGAGGAAGAAAAGTCCTATTTCTACCAAGATAACCACCCGCACAGAGAGATACCTTGTAGGGATAAGCATGATAATTCAGCAACTGGAAAAGGATCAACTATAAGTATCACACAAGCAATACTGGTGACTAGTCCTTTGCCCTCTGCTTGCCTTTTTGGAGCACAGCTTCCACAGTACAGGTCCTCTTTATTATGCCTCTGGTAGGCAGTTGGTTGGAATTTGGTGCCTTGAATGTGACTCTTAAAACTTCTTGAAGGCTTTCAGATAATATGTGAAATTTTGGTAATCAATAAAGGATAAAGGAAATATAATTGTTCAGCCTTATTATTGATTATGTTGCAGATGATTTAGAATATTTCTTGATATTACCAATACTAGGGATGCACCGATACCGTTTTTTATTTCAGTATAGAGTACGAATACCGATATTTCTCTTTTGGTACTTGCCGATATTGAGCACTGATACCGGTACTTCCGTGGGCATGGAGGCAGGTTTCCCGGCCAATCAGCATCTCACCAGCCAAACAGCATTGAGCCGGCCTACTGGGAAATCAGGAAGCCGGGCGGCGAGTCTTTACCCGCCGCCCTGCTTCCTGATTGCCGGGAAGCCGGCTCCATGTTCCCTCATGGCTCTTCCGGTCAGAGGAAATTTGCCTCTGACCAGAAGTTCTGGTATCGGGGGTAAGTATTTGAGCATTTGGGCGAGTACGAGTACTCGGCCAAATACTTGGTATCGACACCAATACCGATACCGATACTAGTATCAGTGCATCCCTAATTAATTCTGAAAACAACAAAACCTAAATCTCTACTACTTCATTTACATTTCCATTCTTGGCTCCTCTGTCACAGATTCTCAAGGGTTGTCAAGGTAGGTCAGCTGAACCCATTAAATAGGTAATGTTCTTACGACTAAATGCACCATTGTTCTGGAGTTAAATGCACCATTGTTTCATTTCCAATACATGAGGCTGTTACCCCTAGAATGATTTGCTCATTATTATTATTTTTATTATTATTTAGGATTTATATAGCACCAACAGTTTGCGCATCGCTTTACAATATATGGAGGACATTGCAGTTACAATACAAATCAAGGCAAGATGGTAAAGAGATGGCCCTGCCCGTGAGAGCTTAAAAGGGAGGGACAAGTGATACAAGAGGTGGTAGCTGTGTGGGGATGAATTGTTTGAGAAAGTGATAGTTCAGTGGTTAGGTTGAGGCAGGATAGGCTCCCCTGAAGAAATTAGTCTTTAGGGATCGTCTAAAGGCAGTCAGAGTAGGAGATAGATGGACAGGTTGGGATAAGGCGTTCCAAAGGATGAGAGAGACTCTATAGCAGTCCAGTAGGCGAGCATGGGAGGAGTTGGCGAGGGAGCTAGAGAACAGGAGGTCTTGGCAGGAGCGGAGGGGACATTTAGGGTGATACATTGAGACGATACTTGTTCATCTCGGCCCCTGCACCAAAACAGATTGGGTGACCCTGTGATGCTAAGTGAAAGGAGCATGTGAACATAGATCATGGATCTTTTTAAAATGTTTATTTCCTAAGTTTATAAATTAGACAGCTCACTTTGCTATTTGTCAGTATTACAGATCATAGGAAGTAAATACATCAGTATGATCCTGGGCTCCATCTAGTGACCATAATGTGCTATTTTCCCCATTGAAGAACATTCAGCCAGAAGAGAATTTACAGTAAGAACTTGAATTTTTGCTCTATTCTCACAACAGCGGTTCATGCAGTTTTGCTGGATGAATAGGTTATGCAAATTTTGTATTAATAGTTCCCATTGTCTTATGTTGTAGGTTTAGCCCAATAAAGCATGATGTTTCCAAAAATATATACAGCCAATCGCTGAGGCATTCACCTTGTATTTTCATATTAAATCACAAAAATAGGTCGTCCTAACGGTGTACAGGAGAGCACTTTAACCTCTGTACGATATTGAATAAGAAAAGAAAATCTTGAACAAAGTTAGAATGTCAAAAGATAAATCAGGGTCTGGTTATCCCATGCATTAATTGTGTTACCTCTTCCTGATGGCTCAGAAGGCTGTAAAGGTTCAAGCCTTCTTATATAAGCCATTATGAGTATTCCTAAGTGTACTTTGCTTAGTATTCTCCTGAGGAAGTTTTATTCAAGTAGAACAAGTTTATTGATTTTATGTTTATGGAAGAAAAAAAACAACTCCATGGAGTACACTGCAGATTTTACCTTTGTAGAGTTATGTGCCACACTTCATTTTCAAAGCAGCTCAAAAATATTTGATGCTAGCAAACTCTTGTTAGGGCACCTTCCCACCCACTGATGCTTACTTTCAATGCACTCCCTGGGACTCAATGCACTCCCCAGACATAAACAGACATTGACGGATAGATGGATTGGCACTGATCGTGAGCCTGCTTCATACTACTCTGTTACACTCCGTGCCTTTTATCTCTTTGTTACAAACATTATCATTCAGACCTGTATTTCATGCAGTGGCAGAATGCCATTATGTTTTTCTGCTACATACAGTGACTCATGCCTCTCTATTGCATGCAGTGCCTCATACCTCATGCCTTTTTTGCAAGCAGTACCTCTTACCTCTGCGTTGCATACAATACACTTAGGGGGTATTCACAAAGCTGCCGAAGGCAGCCGAGTTAATAACCCAGCCAAAGTGAAGTCAGCCGAACGCTGTTCGGCTATTCACTTGAGGCTTGTACGGCTGATTTCAGCCGTACATCGGCTGAAATCAACCGTTCTTCAGCTACAGTTTGGTTGGTTTGTGAATAGCCCGTACAGCAGCCCTTTGGTTCGACTGAACCGAAGAGCTCCGGCGACCGCACAGAGCCGAAGGATCAGCTGAAGCTACGGCTGGATCCTTCGGCTCCTTCGTGAATAACCCAGTTAGTATTACTTGCAGTGCCTCAGGCCTCCTTACTGGATGTTCTGCCACACAACACTCTTCTACACACAGTGGCTCACCCTTTTCTTCTAAATGTAGTCTCCCATTCCTCTCTACTACATGCAGTACCTTAGACCTCTGTTAACTCTCTTCTACATATGGTGCCTTATACCTCTGTGTTGCAAGCAGTGCCTCACCCATTTCAATTAAATGCACCCTACTTAGTATGTGGGTAGTCTTAAGGGGGTTGACATGCCCCTTATGTGACATCTAGACTCCTGATGTCTCCTCTGCATTTAGCCAATGCTTATTCAAGACACAGAATCCTCAACTGCAATATTTCTGGCATTTTAGAGGCTGGAATTCTGCCATGTTCCTGCATCCCAGAGCAGTGTACTGAGCCTCTGTAGTTATAGCCATTTTTCACCTGTAGTGGTTCTCATTCTTTTCCCTGCTTGAAAAAAGAATGGGTTTTGATTCTTTTACTGTTCCTAATTGGTGTCTTCATCCAGACCACTGGTGTTCCTTTCTATCGTTGCTACTTATGGGGTTGTCTTTTTATTGAACAAGAGAAAGTCAAGAAGTCAGTGTTGAACGATATGGCTACATTTTGCAGCTGAAGTATCTGAGAAATATATAAGAATGTGACAGCTGAGTCAAGTCACTATTACCACATTGCTGTACGGGGGTATAAGGGTTTGCCACTTGTTCAGTTAGCTATAAAACTCCTTTAATAGAGGGGTTGGGAAAATGTTTTATCAAATTTAATAGTTTAAAGCATAATTGTTCAAATAATACAACAAAATTGAAGATAGTCCTGGGCTGCCTTGCAGTAAGTAATTAGTTTAGTAGTCCTGCAACCATTTTGTTGTAGTGCTCACTGTCTCCCTTGCCGTTGCTTCCCTAACCATTGTTGGGCTGTGCCTGCAAGCCAGAAGCAATTGGACAAGGTTCCCCCTTGGGCTGGCTATTATTCCCTATGCTCTGCAGCTTGCAAACCGTCTGGGAATGGTTATGGGAGACGCAACAAGAGAGGCCGACAACACTATGGGGTTTATTTAAAATGTTTTCACCCAAGATTCACACAACATTCCCCTCAGATTAACCCATTTTCTAATTGAATCTAAGTAGAAAAATGTGTCACTTGTTGGTAAAATGTGTGTGAATCTTGGTTAAAAAAACATTTATGAATAGACACTATGTATGGCTAATATACTAGTAGTGTTGCTGGGCTGTAAAATATTTGCAAAGGCAGCCTCAAGCTGAGGTCCTTTTTTTGTGCAGTTATCTCTAAAAATGTGTAATGTGTCACTTGGTTTGTTAAGCCTTTACGTTCCTTTGTCTGAATTCTGTCATTTTTCCAGGAGAGAACTTAATGGCATGGCCTTCTAAGAGGCGCTACGATGATCTATATTTGGAATTAATAGAAAAAAAATGTCTCTTTATTTTTGATAGTGGTGCATTAAAATGAGTCAAACAGATTAAACAGAAAAAAAGCCTTCAGTAACGACGAGTAGAGATGAGCACGAGGCAATAGAAATTACATATCCAGGAAGATGAATAAAAATGAAACCTTACCATTTTTAAAGGAGCGAGAAGATGTGATGAGGACAAATGACAGCTAACCCATGTCTGGAGAAGAAGTGAGAAGGAGATGTGAGGGGGACAAGTGACCCTGAACCATGCCTGGAGAAGAAGTGAGAAGGAGCTGTAAGGAAAACAAATGACCCTGACCCATGTCTGGAGAAGAAGTGAGAAGGAGATGTGAGGGGGACAAATGACCCTGACCCATGTCTGGAGGAAAATAAGAGGGAGATGTGAGGAGGACGAGAAACATCTGACTCATATCTGGAGAAAAAGTAATAAGGAGATGTGAGGGATGCGTGATGTGTGACCCATGTCTGCAGGAGAAGTCAGAAGTAGATGTGAGGGATGCGTGATGTCTGACCCATGTCTGCAGGAGAAGTCAGAAGGAGATGGTGAGGGATGAGTGATTAGATGTGAGGGATGAGTGATGCCTGACCCATGTCTGCAGGAGAAGTCAGAAGGAGATGTGAGGGATGAGTGACGCCTAAACCCATGTCTGCAGGAGAAGCCAGAAGGAGATGTAAGGGATGAGTGACGCCTGACCCATGTCTGCAGGAGAAGTCAGAAGGAGATGTGAGGGATGAGTGATGCCTGACCCATGTCTGCAGGAGAAGTCAGAAGGAGATGTGAGGGATGAGTGATGCCTGACCCATGTCTGCAGGAGAAGTCAGAAGGAGATGTGAGGGATGTGTGACGCCTGACCCATGTCTGCAGGAAAAGTCAGAAGGAGATGTGAGGAATGAGTGACACCTGACCCATGTCTAGAGAAAAGTCAGAAGGAGATGTGAGAAAATCATTAGACATTGTTAAAGCCCAACTTCAGCCACGTCCCAGGTCCCCCATCCTCTTCTCCCTGCAGTGGCAGTGGGTGGTCCTCTATGCTGCAGAAAATGGAGGTCATGTCGTGACAAAAGAACCTGGGTTTGTATCATTCTGTGAGATGGATGACACACTTCCATAGGGCTCAACGGAAGTGGGGTTTTAGCCTGGAAAAAGACTGGCACAGGTCCACAGAGGAGGTAGTGGAAAGTTGGACCATAGAGGTGTGCAGTGTTATGGTTTTTTTTTTAACTTCAGGACAAAAGGAGTGGGAATCTACAAAAAAAGAAATCCTAGTCTCATGGTTACTTACCTTCTGTGTTGTGTTTTTATGTGAATGTATCCTCAATTTAAACTTAAGCAGGATGTGCTATGATCACTCCAGTACAAAGTATAGTAATCCTCTGAGCTACCAATGTGTTTTTCCGCCTTAACCATATAGTCCATACAGCTGCAGCATCTGCAGCCAAATTTTGTAGCAACCACACCCTCTGTGGCATCTCTGCTGCTCCTCAGCTACTTCCAGGGTCTTTCCTGTATCTTCTCTGCACTTCTGCGACATGCATTGCAGGTGAGATCTGCCAAATGCATTTCTTGCTAACTTAGAGGGCAGTTGCCAGACTGGAGCACTGTCACATGTGGGATGGTGTTGGAATGTGTGCATAGCCCTTTTGCCGATTTTCAGAAAGTCAGCAGTTGTATGGGATTTGCAGAGGACTTAAATTGCAGATTGGACCTCTGAAGATAGGAATCGCCTGCTGTACACCTCATTGTTATTTCACGTGCTTTATGTTCAGTATAGGGTTGCTTAACCTCTCTGTACTATTTAATAGGCTTTGAAATCATTTGTATTCTAACCAGGAGAAGGAAAAAGCAGAGCAGTTGCAATGTGTGGGGGTTTATGGAAGAGCCCAACAGCAAAGCCACAGACAGGATTATTGTTAATTATTAAAATACAGCTCCTTATCGAGAATCTGATTTTTCTTTGTCTGCATCTAGTATTGGTGTCTATGAAAACAAATGTCTGAACATTGTGCCAAACAAGTCAGTGTAATTAAGTTGACTTTTTTTCTGCTCAATGATAGGGATTTTTTTGGCTGATTTAGATGGAGGTTCTCTAGGAGAGATGTGTTTAGCTGTGATATTGCTATTCTTGCCTCTTTTTAATGGTTAAGCTAAGCAATGTTTGGCTGTTCTCTTTCAGCATGGACCATGAAGCTGCCCAGCTGGAAAATCAACATGTGCACAGCATCTATGAGAGCACAGCTCCGTATTTCAATGAAGTGCAGAGTAAAGCTTGGCCGAAGGTTCGACAGTTTCTACTGGAGCAAAAGCCAGGCAGTCTCATTGTGGATATAGGTAAGGATCTCACTGTGGTGTTACCGTAGTTGCCAGTATTTCAGTGTTAATGTTTTATATCTGACAGAATCCAGCAGGACTATTTTGCTTTGTTTCCAGCCTTATCCAAGAGGAATTAACAAATTAATCGCCTTTGTTATCTATACAGCTTTGCTAAATTCCCGCACTGCAAGGGTTAGCTGCTGGTTTATGCCTTATGCCTAGTGGATAAGGAAAATAGCTTTTTCCTGCCCTATAGGCGTATGCTAGCAGTTAACCTTGCAGTGTGGGGGCAGCTCCACTGCAAGGGAAAACGTTTAGTTTCCCTGGAGTTGGGCTTTATTTCTAGTTCCATGTAATCTTTGCATGTTATGTTGTTTAAAAAAAACATAACTACAAATATTTCATCTTAACCCCAGACAAACAGCAAATGCACAGATGAAATACATAAATGGACGCTGTTTCACCTGTCAAAGGATTTGTATTGTTTAGGGAAGCACCAATGACGATATTGAGTATTGGGATGAGTATCGGTGCTGATATCAAGTATTTGGACTCGTACTCACCCAACTGCTTCAATACCTTCCTTGATACCGGAGACCGACAGTGCTGGGAGGGAATATGGAGCTGCCTTCCTGGCCAAACAGCAAGCCAGGCAGCAGGTAATGACCCACCTCCTGGCTTCCTGATTGGCTAGGAAGACGACTCCATGCTGTTTGGCTGGGAAACCGGCTTCTTGGCCAATCTGCATAGATCCAGCCAAACAACATGGAGCCAGCTTCCAGTCGAATCAGGAAGTTGGGCAGCGAGTGATGACCCACCTCCCGGCTTCCTGATTTGCTGGGTAGCTGGCTTCATGTTGATTTGCTGGGAAGCCGGCTTCCTGGCCAATCAGCATCGAGCCGGCCAAACAGCATCGAGCTGGCTTCCAAGGCAATCAAGAAGCCCGGCTTACTGATTACCCTGGAAGCTGCCTCCATGCTAGCGGAAGTACTGGTAACGGTACTTGGTATCAGCAAGCACCGAAATATAAATATCGGTACTCGTACTCGATACCGGTATCGGTGCATCTCTAGTATTTTTGTTCATACAGTCCTGAGATTTATACAGCTCTGACACAGTAGGCCTGTTTTAAGTAAAGCTGGCCATACACTACTAGATTTCCAAACGAACCTTTGTATGAAAGATTTAAAACATTTTTTTTACAACTCAATAATAAATCAGACACTTGATGAATGTCGACCAAAATTTCGTTTGATTTTAACATTTAATTTTGGAATGAATGGAGTTTCCGCAACGAAAACCACATTCACTGTTAGAATTTCGTTTGTTCAAGACAAATTTTCCATTCCATTTAATTATGCATTAACTGCTTGAAGACCAGGTAATTAGACCCCCTTCCTGCCCAGGCCATTTTTCAGTATTCAGTGGTATTTAATCACCACTGCGGTTTTTATTTTTTACTATAATTAGGAAAAATTATAGAAAATTTGGAAAAAAAACTTTTTTTAACATTATGTTAGGAAACATTTATTATTACTCAATTTTCTGGTCAAATATAAAAGACATGGTCACGTCGGGTAAATAGACACCAAACATGTCAAGCTTTAAAATTGTACGCACCCGCGAAATCGCAGACAACTACTATACCCAAAATTGGCCATAGGTGGCGCTTTAAAAGATTTTACCGCTCATCAGTTTAGTGTTATCAGTGATTGATGGCCCTAGAATTATTGCTCCCACTGTGACGTTTGTGGCGATATGTAACATGTGTGGTGTAATGGGCGTCGTATGCGCCCCCGATGCATTTTTGCATGCGTGTATATATGGGTGGGGACTTTAAAAATGTTTTTGTTTTTTTTATTCTTTTTTATGTGTAACTTTACATTTTTTGGGGGGAAACTTTAATTTTTCTTTCCAGCTTCTGAAGCTGGAGAGTGACACAAGAATGCGGAAGTGATGTAAAATACAACACTTCCACATGGTAGGCGTGTCTGAGCGGCCGTCTAAAGACGCACGTTCAGATCTAGAGAGCTCCCGGCCGGCCGTTTTTATACAACGGCCGGCCCGGAGGTAGTTAAAGCGGGGTGCAATCACAGCGGCTGGTCAAATTACTCTGTATTGTGCTACTTTCTCTTTGTGGAAGACTGTGTGGATCTTATTGGGGGTGGGATAAGAACACTTGACTTGATTGTTCACATGACTGACCAGCTTGTGTTCTGCGAATACAAGACTACTAGCAACCAGGGGCATAGGATAGGGGTCTACGCAGTCAGTGCTGCTAATCGGTGAAAGGCTGGAAGTGTAGGAAAGGTACACAAGCCCCCTAACCCCATTTTTTCCGCTCACAATAAGACAGAGAAAGTGGGACAGAGAGGTGCTGTAACTACTTTGGTTTATTGGGAGAGTGCTAAGGGGTAGTAAGGGGAGTTGCTCCTAGTGCATCACTCATAATCTTGGATAACAACAAAAACACATGCTCTGGGTACCTGGAGCGTACCTTTAATGAGTCCATTAAATTGCAAGAAGCGCAAAAGAAGAAAACCACATGAGAAGAGCAAAAAGGCAAAATATGTCATTTTGTCCAAAACTTTATGCTGTACACGTCTACTATATTGTCATAAAGCTTTTGTTATCATCTTACTTTGTCGTGAATACGGAATATTAAAACCATCCCGCTTTTGCCATCCCAATGTCCCGTTTTTGGTTCAAGGAAATAGGGTCAGCCTAACTTTAAGGGACATCAAAACTTTCAGTTCAACACAAGCCAAAGCTTTTGTTTGCTTTGGATAAAATGGATAGGGGTTTGAACCCCATTTTGGTTTGTAGCGCTGTCTGTGTTGGGGAGATTTTCTGTTATTTCCTGTTCTGTGATGGTTCCCTGAGATCAGAAGTAATTGAAAATCTTATCAGGAACACAGCAACAAAAGTTTTTTCTTTAGTTGATAAGAGAAGGTTTAAAAAATGTGTGAGATTTTATTTCTGTATGTGACCATATTGGGTTAAGTTTCCCCTTCACTTCCAGTTCTTGTTGCTATTGTCTTATGAAAAGAAGGTGAAGGAAAAAAATCCCAATGGGGACAGAGCAGTAAACACCTGACAGGCTCTAACATGTCCTACTCTACCAAAGCTAAAAATAGAGGATCTGAATTTTCAGTTCAGTTTTTTGGTGGCAAGTAAAACCAAAATAAGAAAAGAAAAACATCCAAGAATGAAAACTAATTCACTAGAGTGCCATATGCCCAAACCCACAGTACCTTAGTCCACCTTCTTTAAGTATATACATGATTGAATGCTTGTTTAGGGTACAGGGGATGTAATGGAGAGAATTACTTATCTTAATCCACTCCTCTCTGGTTCTGGTATCGATAACTGGTCTCACAGAGCCACTCCTCATCTCTGGTTGTGTTGACTTCCAAGTTCCTACCCCTCTTGGCCATCCCCTCTTGGCCATTGTACCTGATGATGTCAAGGGCCCACTCATTCTGGTGCGGGAGCAAAGAATAGTGCCAGCTGCCATGGGTCCAAGGAATAAGTTAAGTACTGTATTCTTCTCTATCACATTCCCCCAGACTAAGCAAGCATTAGATCCTGAATATACCGGGAGAAGGTTCACACCTAGGTGACACCTCACCACGCGGCAATCATGTACAATTCCGTGCGGATTGCCGCTGGGTCAAGATTTGCCAAGGTGTGAACCGATTACGCTGTGGGTGGCATTATTTTCTAATGGCACCCCAGTCGTGCTGGGTGGATCACACAGTTTCCCAGGAGGCTAAAACAGCTGCGTGTCGTGTATTGCAAAAAAAAAAAAAGGTACATTGTCACCCCATTAAAATCATTGGGGCCGCGCGGCAATCGCTGCCTGCATTGTACAGAGCCGGGCAATTTCCACGGCGCGCGTCCCGGGTGTCGTGTGGTGTAGTGCAGGTGTGCAGTGTTAGCTTTAGGGCTGCAACAACGAATCGACATAATCGATTATAATCGATGATTGAAAAAGTTGTCAACTTTTTCAATCATCGATTAATCGGCTACCGATTGGTTGGCCCTGTTCACGGCTCCACAGGCCGTGTAAAATATACAGCACAATGTACCATCAGCTACAGAGCACTACAAATCCCAGCAATACATTTTACACTGTATGTATAATGTATTGCTGGGATTTGTTGTATTCCTATATAGCTGGTGGTATTCTGCATTGCGCTGTATAGAGGACTACAAATCAAGGAATAATACATTATACAGAGCAATGCAGAATACCACCAGCTATAGAGGAGTACAACAAATCCCAGCAATAGTACATTATACAGTGGTGCAATGCCGAATACCACTAGCTATAGAGGACTACAACACCCAGCAATAGTACATTATACAGCGCAATGCAGAATACCCCCAGCTATAATGTACTATTGCTGGGATTTGTTGTATTCCTCTATAGCTGGTGGTATTCTGCATTGCGCTGTATAATGTATTATTGCTGAGTTTTGTAGTCCTCTATAGCCGGTGCCATTCTGCATTGATTGCTGTATAATTTTACACTTTCCTTTTCACTATATTGCACACCATACTTTTCTTCATTTACTTTTCTTTCTTTACTTCCACCGCTCCAAGCTTGCTCCTGTGATGGACTGCAATCTCAATACAAACAAGTAGTCCCATCACTGGAGCCATTTTTAAAAATTTCTTTAATTTTTTATCCGATTAATCGAACTTAATAATCGGCTAACTAATCGATTTTGAAAATAATCGTTAGCTGCAGCTCTAGTTAGCTTACCATTTAAAATGAAGAGCCACAAGCCATCTACCTCCCCCTGCCTGAGTGATTCCAGCTTCCCTTGTATACAGTGACATAAGAAGAGCATATACTGTAATGTGGGTAGAATGTTTCAATACTTAGTAAAGTTCTTCACTTCTATGAAAAATAAATGGACGTTGCTTGCACAGTGACATGGAAAATGAACAGCTCATAAAGCAAATACTGCTAATGAGTGTGATGGTTTTTATAGCCTTGCATACTTAACACTTCAGTATATCAGCCTGTGTTCACTGCACTTCTCTATTAAAAGCCTTCGCTGTATTAATCGTCTTTCACAGCCTTGCAGAGACTTGCTATATCTTGGTCTATTAATGGCTTTTGGTTCCTTCACACATTACTTGTGTTTCCAATTAACAAGGCTTGGGTTAAAGTGTCTAAACATCTATTTTCAGTGTCAGCATTTTGCTATATTTTCTTAGCCAAGGGATCGTGAGGGTATGCATGTTTTCATTTGTTTTTTCCTTTGCATGTACTGTACTTTGCTGATCTGATCTCCGTACATAATGATCAGACGTCATGTAGAATTATCCTAAAAAAGCTTACTGCTGGTTTTTATGTCACTTATTTCTTACAATGCTGTGAGTTTTCTTTACTTCATTCCTTCCCTACCCATGATTGTGTTGCATTGTATTATTAGTAAGGCTAAAAGAATGTGAGCTCAGTTGAGCCTCATTCACACCAGGGCGACAGCACTTCAGCGTTTTTTTACGCGTTTTTTGTAGCACGTGTTTGTGCTTTTTTGCGCGTTTCAGTGCATTTTACAGGCATTTTCTGTTGATTTGTAAGAGCGTTATAAGGCTCATTTTCAGTTGTCCATTGAAAAGCAGTCTCAGCTGCAGAAACGGGCTGAGAAAAAGGATGGAAAAGTGCAAAAACGCACTGATCGGCGTCTTGAAGTCTATAGAGCATAACGAGCTGATAAGCGCCATAAAAGAAGCTTATGGACTGTTTTAAACAACGCGTCCATTGTTATGCGTGATTCTGCGCGTACGGCCCCATAGGAATACATGGGATTTTGATTTGCATGCCTTTCAGCACTAAAAGAAACGCACAACGAAGCGCCTTGGTGTGAACGGGGCCTAATTGACAGATATGAACATTTTCCCTTCACTGCTGGTTTCCACAATCTGTGCTCTTTTTCCCACCATTCAACTTGGATTACTGTCTGCGCCAAACCCACTTGCTGCACTGTACCTGGTTGGCAACATTCTTGAGAAAGGGGTGTGATTATCCCCAAAGTCCGGGGGTTCTGGAGCCTTTATTCTTGAAAAACACTCTTGAGCTTGAGTTATAGATATTCTATAAGAGGCCGGCCGGTCTCTTATTCTTGACTGTATTGCCACTGTTATTAATCTGTGTTTTGTTTATGCATATGCTTAGGCCAGGGATGTGCCGTCAGGGGAGACAGGTGAAGCAGAGCCTCACCTAGTATTATGGAGGAAAAAGCTGTCAGCTTCAAGTCTGAAGCTGACAGCTTTTTCTCCATTCAGATCGACCGGTAACAGGTTACAGAGCAGGAAAAGCCTCCCCGCTGTGTAACCTGTCATGGATGGAACGCTGCCTGTTAATACAGGTGGCGCTGCATCCGGCTTTTGACAGGTAGTTAGGTTACACAGCAGCGGGCTTCCCCTCTGCTTGTGTAACCTAACTAGTGAGGCAAGAGCTCTCACAGCCTCTACTCTGTGTTAGAGACGTGAGCTCTGTAGATGGTTTGGACCAATGGCAAAGTGCCATTGGTCCAAGCTGTCCAATCAAAAAAAGAAAAAAAACACTGAGGCCATCGATCTCGATGCCTCAGCAGTGACGAGCAAGTGAAGGACAGGAAGGCCCCTCCCTGTCCCCTGTCCCCTCCCTTTCTCCTCCCTCCCTCCTTCACACTAGCTTGGGGCTTCGGCGGGCTGGGGTTGTGGCTACGACAGGATATGGGCGGGGCTTCAGCAGGCTGGGGGCGGGGCTGGACATACTGGGGGAGAGGCTGGAGAATGCCTCACCCGGAACCAAAGGTACCGCTCGTCACTGGCTTAGGCTGACTTTGAATATATGTATATTTGATAATCAGTACATATGCATTTAAGATGTTTTTGCTGCATGCTCTTCTGACACTCCCGCAAGTGTCAGATTCCTACTAAACTTGCGCTGCTCAGAGCATGGATTTGAAAAAAAAGAAAGAAACAGTAGGGACACTTGTCAGTATGTATTATGCTATACTGCTACAATGATTTTAATTAAAAAGGGTGAGGTCTGGTGACAAGGTCTCTATAAAGGGACATGTGATTAGTTCTGGGTCCAGTCATCTAGCTAGTATCTCATCATCTTGTATAGGAGGTGACAAGGGGTACTGGCCACTTGCTAAGAATGTGAATGACGATCTGCTCTTTTATGGCCCTTAAGTGCATATAAGGAAGCATCTCTGGGCTGTTATTACAATGCCTCCCACACACTAATATTACTTAAGTCTGTATTTCTCATTTATAATTTAAAAAGGAACTTTTAGCCAAGCCATGTGACTGTTCTAGAAGCCTCTGATTTAAGCAGGCATTTCTTGACCTGCAGGTTGTTCAAATCAATCCATGGGTACATCTGATAGTCGTAGAAAGCAGCAAGTCTGTAAAGTAGTACAAGACATTTACAGAAATCTGTTGTCTCTTTGCAGGCTGCGGTACAGGAAAGTACCTTAGTGTGAACCCGGAGACATATAATCTGGGCTGTGATTACTGTGAGCCCCTGGTGGAGATTGGGAGGAATAACAACCTGGAGGTCATGGTGTGTGACAACCTAAATCTCCCTTTTAGAGACCAATGCTTTGACACTGTCATTTCCATTGGAGGTAAGTCTGACACTTTGTTACCTGGACAGATCTTAGCTAATGATTTATATGTATTTTGTTTATGCTGACTGAGAAGGGAATTAATGCAGAAACATAATTAGTGTCCCAAGTATAAGAAGGAGTATTTTTAGCTTTATCTTATCTAGGTACTAATCAGAGCTTTTAAATGCAACTGTATAGGGATCAGAGAACACATAACTGTTGTGGGCCAAGTGTCTGCACTGGGAGGGTGAGAGAGCCTGTCAGTGCTGCACATGGTCAGTGTAACATTGCATATCCACCATTCATAGTATATAGTTGTTAAACTGATGTGATAAACAACACTCATCTATGCAAGGATTTAGTGGCAGTTTTTTTAGGAACAGCCACAGTCAGGATGATGATGAACCACAAAGACTGCTACCTATATCATTTTTGATACTGAATGTTACTGAAAAGAACTGACCCTTGAGTCGCAAGAAGGCAGCCGTTCTAAAGACAGAAGGGACCTAGAAAACAACATATTTATGTATAAGAAAATAGTTTCAAAAACAGTCAAAATCTTTTTATTAGATGGTTTGAGACTTTAACTTGTTTGAACATATAATGCAAGAATAAAGCCGCTCTACCTTCTCAGACCCAATATTCCATGGAAACTGAAGTGCTCAGCAAAGCCCCTGCCAGACTCAGGCAGCAAAAGGAAGTGGAAAAAGGCTGGCACTCGAAGGAATCCTCTTAATGGCGTCTCTTTGTTGAAAAGGCATAAAAGCAGTTATGAAGATTGCTAACATGTTTCAGTCCCCCAATGGACCTTAATCATAGCATTATTGCTATGATTAAGGTCCCTTGGGGGACTGAAACATGCTAGCAATCTTTTTTCAATAAAGAGACACCATTAAGAGGATTCCTACGAGTGCCAGCTTTAGTTTGAACATATATTGTAACTTAATTCAGTTCTAGTCCTCTCCTAGTCCTTCATTGAGTTCTGGTCTGTCACTGAATTTGCTAGTTAGCTATTTTAACGGTGGCTGCTGAAGATAAAGCGCACTACACCCTTTTGTCTTCAGACCTCAACAGAGACCCAATTCTTCCATAGGACACTGGCCTTCCCAGTTATTTCTTCTACTTTATAAAGAATCCAGCAAGGGAACATAATAATGACCGGGCTTTGTAATTGATAGTACTGACCAGTCTGGAGGAGATATCTCAGCATTGGAGTTCTTGAAAGATACTGGATAAAATGCCATTTTGTGATTAAACTTTCCAGTCACCATGCAGAAACTAAAAAAACTGTTGTCGAGTGGCGTTACATACATTTTATTTTGTCCTCTGAAAAATCAATAATTAGAGATTGTACAGTATTTATTATCCTTCATCTAACCATATATTTTGTTTAATGTTTTGTGCAAAGTTTATCCTTTTTTATAGTGATATCATTTTGATTTGTTCCCATAGAAAAACAGTAATTTTAATTATTGCAACTACATGGAGAATTATGAAAATGGTAACATAATACTATTGCTAGCCATTTCTTGGATCACAATGTTCTTTTACATAAAAAACGATTATATTTTAATAGCTTTTTTTTTTAAATTAAATGAAGAGCATTGAATATTAAGTTGACAGTTAATTCTGGGTTCTTTTTTGTTTTTGTTATAGTAATTCATCATTTTTCTACCAAACAAAGAAGAATCCGTGCAATAAAAGAAATGGTGAGAATCCTGCTTCCAGGTGGTCAGATAATGCTGTACGTTTGGGCCATGGAACAAAAGAGCCGCAGGTTTGAAAAGCAAGACGTGTTTGTGCCATGGAACAAAGCATTGCTGCCTCAACGCACCTCTGACACAAGCCAATGTGAAAGCAGACAGAACTCTGCTTTAAATTCCAAGCAACACAACATAGACTTGAAGTCAATGAGAGAGGATGAGACCATCAACTTACATAATCTGAGACAAACACTGGAATCTAAACAACCACACAGTTCTGGCAACTGTATAGCAGCTGAATCATGCTGCATTAAGTTTTCTAATGAAGACACAAGACTCTACAGTGCCATTGGAAGATCAATTCGTTCCTGGTTCTTCTCTCGATCCCTCGATGAGTCCTCTTTAAGGAGACAGATTGATAAGATGAAGTCTCTGAGCCCTGTCAGTGGTTGGGTGAATAGTACTGTATCTGTGCAGCCGCCTCGACACTGTAGTCTAGACCTTGGGCACCAGAGATTAATACTCAAGGAGCACAGTTTTGATGATAATGATGTCTTCATTAAAAACAGTTCACACGAAAAGCAGCAGTGGTTCCTAACCTTAGATTCCTCAAAGACAGAAAATGGAAAGCACTGTGAATTGGCTCGGGATGGCACAAAGCAGGCTGGTTTACAGGCAGATCCTAAGCACTGCAGTTGCATTTGTAGCAATGACAGCGAAACGCGTCACCAAAGCAGACTTTTGAAGAGAACATCCACCACTGAGTCCAGCGATTCAGTCCTAGATGAAACAGTGGCTGCTAGCGATCAGGAGGCTGATACATTAGACTCCAAGGCATTTTTGAGATATTACCATGTGTTCCGTGAGGGAGAACTGCAGAGCCTTTTGGAGAGCGACGTTCCAGAACTGAATGTTATCAATTGTTGCTTTGACCATGGCAACTGGTGTATAATTGCAGAAAAGAAGCAATGTTGTATTGTAGATAACTAACTTTTATCAAGTGAGCTTGAAAGGAACCTGTTAGTATAGAAATATGAGAT
This sequence comes from Nanorana parkeri, assembly GCF_000935625.1. Lineage (NCBI taxonomy): Eukaryota > Metazoa > Chordata > Amphibia > Anura > Dicroglossidae > Nanorana > Nanorana parkeri. Next base: position 488,308 of record NW_017307160.1, on the reverse strand, counting down.
CTCTCAATGCTGAATTGCTTTTGAAGCATCCGTATCCTTCCGTCACTACATGGGCACATTTGGCTGTGTAACATGGACTAATTAGTGAGATTTTATGGTAAAGCAATTGCTTAAAAGTACGTATCTTTAGTATATAATTCCCAATTACAAGCAGAAGAGCCCTTCTAGGTGATAATGTCTAGGCACACTATCTTCTTGTAGTCTTGCAGGAGCCATCAATCATTTTGCATTATTAAATGCAAATATACCGCCCACTTTTGATCATTGGGTTATACTGATGGGATCTACAGAGAGCCAGGCCTGGGAACTGAAAGAGCTGACCAATCATACCTTGTGCCTCCTATATGTTGGGTGTCACCAGGGCCGGCCTTAGGCCTTTAGGCGCCCTGTGCGAGAAAGCTTTACAGCGCCCCTCAGTGACCACACCCCTCAGTGACCACACCCTTTAGTGGCCACACCCCCAGTAACCACACCCATTTATCACCCATATTTTTGGTAAAATATAAAAAGACGGGGTCACGTCGGGTAAATAGACACCAAACATGTCATGCTTTAAAATTGCGCGCACCCGCAAAATCGCAAAAAAATTACCATGGCCAAAATTGACCATAGGTGACGCTTAAAAAACTTTTACCGCTCATTGTCATATCGGATGGCCAGCGCCCAGCGGTGAGGGGGAGAGAAGCCGCCCCCAGGACGAGCTGTGTCGGCCGCGCGGCGCCCTTGTTGCCATGGCGCCCTGTGCGGCCGCACTGCTCGCACACCCCTAAGGCCGGCCCTGGGTGTCACACAGCAATGCAGAATGGATGACAAAGTGGGCAAAAACCAGCTGCAGAATGCTTACTGTAGATGGTATATAATTGACAAATGACATGTTCCACACTGTGTGAATGATAATGTTGCCAAAGTCTAGGTCCACTTTCTGGTTTCTTAACACCTAATATACATATGCTTGTTCCAAGTCAATGAGTCACCAAGTAGCAGGAAGGATAAAGACGGCAGCCCTGGGCCATGTTCTTTAAAACATGTCAGATGTGACAGCTTCTGTATGTCTATCTTGACAGGTTCTCCATTAATTAGGCCAGTGTTTTTTGAAAGTGTGTTTCTTTCACCTAAACAGGATGGTTGACTTTTTTTGATCACAAGCTGCTATCATCAATTCATTTTGATGTCATTCTGCTGATCTAATTATATCTAAGAGACATTTTGTGCCTGCAATGGCATACATTCATTATCTCCTAAATACTCTAGAAGTATCTAGATGTATATCTAGATAGGTGTATATGCTAGCTGACATAGGGCTTCAATTGTGAGCGTGTGGGAGATTTCTTTATTATCCCCAGAAAGGAGCAGATAGCGTGGTTCATCTGGAGTCCGTTTCATAGTTCACCTGCAGGTGCGATCTCATATTGCTGCACAGTCATTCAGATATAATGACATTCTACAGCCATGTGACGGTTTGACTTCAGACCAGCAAGCAATGTAAACAATCCTGCTTTGAATTGCAAGTGGTCAGTGTGATAGCGGAGGTAGGCACCTCTCCGTTACTGTACAGGTTCAGAAGCAATGGACAGATTTTAGTTCATCACAGAAATAATGTTAATAATAGTTATAAACTTGTCTTTTATTTTAAGTCGTAGATAGGTCTAAGTTCTATATTTTAATGTATTTTGTTTTTTGTATAGTAGTTACTGTTTTTGTTATTTATTTATTTTATTATTAGTGCAAACAACAATACTTGAAACTATTTTATACAAATTAGCCATTTGCTCATAATCGTATATTTTTTACTATGCATGTTTCTTTATGGCAAATGCCTTTTTAATTTATTTTAATATGAAAATGAGTATTTAAGCAATACTACATGTATATAATATTGTCATTATCACACACAATTGTCAGTTTATATTAGTCATGGTGGTTTAGTCCAGTACGTCAATGTATTCAATATAATTACAGATAGTGAGTCATTTTAAATGCAGGTTCATTTGCTATTATGTATTAGGTATTTTATTTTGCTGAATATAAAATAATTAAAGTGCAACATGTTCTTAACTGCCAGCATTGCTGTATTGTCAGTATAATATTCAATAATATTCAGGTAGGTGAAAAAAACCTGTACTGAGGGAAATATGGCTGACCTCTTTTTGAAATTGATAAACAAAAAAGTGGGTATCTCCCAGAACACCCATCGGAACTGTGACACCGCACCCCTAAATTCAATACATAAAAAAACCACAATAATGGGGCTTTGAAAGTGTCTAATCGAGAATGTGGGATAACATAGCTAACTTGGTAACAGAATATATTAAGTAGTCATATATATAAAAAATATTAAGGATTTTATTTCCATGATCTCAGTATACTTAAAAAACATTTGATTAATCTACAAAGTTACAAAAATAGGTGACGAATGCATAAAATACATAAATAAACCTCTCTGGACTTCGTGCCAATACATAATAAATAAATAAGAACAACATATTTCATAGTAAGGGGCATGCATTTCATGAACAATATCTATACATATTTACAATTCAATATAATTTCATCTGTGATCGCACTAATCCAGCCCTTGATGCGTTTCACTAATGCTTTCTCAGGAGGTTTTTTTGAGGTAAGTCTTTGTAATTTCTTTGTAGATAATTGAGTCCAAAACTGATATAATAATAATAATTCATATTGCACATGTATAAATATCTGCATTATAGTATATAATCCAATTAGCTACATGCATACCATCTTGAAAAATTGGGCAGTGGATGGGTCTACACCCCTGGAGGACTCTAACTAACCAGGAAGGAGAGAGGGTGGAGAGAACAAAACGACAGCAGAACCGGGGGAACAGCGCATCTATATATATATATATACATAAAGGGGAAACTCGAATAATTAGAATATCGTGCAAAAGTTAATTTATTTCACTAATGCAACTTAAAAGGTGAAACTAATAAACTAATATATGAGATAGACTCATTACATGCAAAGCAAGATAGTTCAAGCCGTGATTTGTCATAATTGTGATGATTATGGCTTACAGCTCATGAAAACCCCAAATCCACAATCTCAGAAAATTAGAATATTACATGCAATCAATAAAACAAGGATTGTACATAGAACAATATCGGACCTCTGAAAAGTATAAGCATGCATATGTACTCAGTACTTGGTTTGGGCCCCTTTTGCAGCAATTACTGCCTCAATGCGGCGTGGCATGGAAGCTATCAGCCTGTGGCAGCGCTGAGGTGTTATGGCAGACCAGGATGCTTCAATAGCGGCCTTCAGCTCTTCTGCATTGTTCGGTCTCATGTCTCTCATCTTTCTCTTCGCAATGCCCCATAGATTCTCTATGGGGTTCAGGTCAGGCGAGTTTGCTGGCCAATCAAGCACAGTAATAGCACGGTCATTGAACCAGGTTTTGGTGCTTTTGGCAGTGTGGGCAGGGGCCAAAGTCCTGCTGGAAAATGAAGTCAGCTCCCCCATGGAGCTCGTCTGGGAAAGGAACAATGAAGTGCTCCAAAATCTCCTGGTAGACGGCTGCGTTGACCTTGGACTTAATGAAGCACAGTGGACCAACACCAGCAGATGACATGGCTC
>NW_017307160.1:433603-483466 GCF_000935625.1 Nanorana parkeri | reverse complement strand
TATATTAGTATGTATACACAGTTGCAAGAAAAGGTATGTCAACCCCTTTGAATTAACGTGTTTTCAGCAGTAATTTGCCATAAAATGCAATTTGATCCTCATCTAAGTCACAATAGACAAACAAAATGCTAGAGAAAAAGTGGTTGAACCTCCTTTGGCAGCAATGACTTCAAGCAAGCGCTTTTGGTAGCTCTGGATCAGACCTGCACAATGTTCAGGAGGAATTTTTGATCAGTCTTTACAAAATTGCTTCAGTTCAGACACATTTGCAAGATGTCTGATGTGCACGGCTCTCTCGAGGTCATTCCACAGCATCTCTATGGGGTTCAGGTCTGAGCTGTGACTGGGCCACTCCAAAAGGCACATTTTCTTTTTCTGAAGCCAGTCTGTGGTAGATGCACTTCAATACTTAGGACCATTCTCCTGTTGCATTACCCAGCCACCCTGACATTATCCTGTAGGATATTTTGGTAAACTTGGGAATTAATTTTCCCTTTGATGGCAAGTGGTCCAGGTCCTGAGGCAACAAAGCAAGCCCAAAATCATGATGTTCCCACTACAATACTTCACTGTTGGGATGATGTTTTGATGTTGGTAAGCTGTGCCCTTTTTGCGCCATACATAGTGTGGAATATTCTTCCTGAAGAATTAACTTTTGTTTCCACAAAACATTTTCCCAGTAGCGTTGTGGTTTGCCAAGGTGCCCTTTGGCAAATTTTAGGCATGCAGCAATGTTATTGTTTGGAGAGCAGCGGCTTCCTCTGTGGTTTTCTGCCATGGTCACCTGTTCAAAGACTTATGTATGGTAGACTCATGAACAGGGATGTTTTCAAGTTCTAGTGATCTCTTCAAGCCTTCAGCTGTTACTCGTGGGTTCTGCTTTACCTCATTGAGGATTCTGCGTTGTACCTTGGGAGTCATCTTGGCTGGACACCCACTTCTAGGAAGAGTAGATACAGTACTAAACTATCTCCATTTATAGACAATTTGTCTAACTGTCGGCTGATGGATGCATATACACTTTGAGATTGCTTTGTATCCCTTTTCACCCTTATGCATATCAACTACTCTTGATCACATGTCTTCAGAAAGCTCCTTTTTGCAAGGCATGGTTCATATCAGTTGATGCTTCTTATGAACAGCAATCATGATATTTTTGAGTGTATTTTATCAATCAAAATAGCTCTAAACCACACCTCCAAACTAATTTCATTAATTGGACTCCAGGTGTCCAAGCTACTGGCTCTGATTAGCTTTCATTCATGTAGTTAGTCTATGGGTTCATTTACTTTTTCCTCTAGCACTGTGAATGTTTAATGGGTGTTTTTATTAAAGACACAATACATTAGGATTGTTTGTGTGTTATCAATTTAGGCACATTGTGTTTAGGGATTTTAGCAATCACCTGTGTCACTAGCATTAACTGCCCTCTTCTAGTGCCCACAGAACTGACATCCAAGCCAATAGGTATAACGCTGAAGAACTTTTATTAACATCTTCACACTGGGGAAAGAAGATATAGGGATCCTAGACATTCAAGGCAGAACAGACAGACTCCAGACTCACCAGTCCAACTCAGTAATTCAGTGTAGATCCATTTATAGCATAATTAAGTAGGTATTTGAGTAGCAGATGAGTAGGGTTGAGCACAGATCCTTAACTTGAGAGACTCCAAACTTGCTCCTGAGGCACACATGGTATGAACAGTCTGAAAACACACCGAGCACAGAGGGCATAAACCATCTGAAAACGCACTAAGCACACAGGACATGAACCGTCTCAGAACACAAAGCACACAGGGCATGAACAGTCTGAGAACACACAGGGCATGAACAGTCTGATAACACACACACACAGCACACAGGGCATGTACAGTCTTATAACACACCAAGCACACAGGGCATGAACAGTCTGAGAACACACCAAGCACACAGGGCATGTACAGTCTGATAACACACACACAGCACACAGAGCAGGAACAGTCTGAGAACACACCAAGCACACAGGACATGAGCCGTCTCAGAACATACACAGCACACAGGGCATGTACAGTCTGAGAACACACCAAGTACACAGAGCATGAACATTCTGAGAACATACACAGCACACAGAGCATGTACAGTCTGATAGCACACAGGGCATGAACCATCTGATAACACACACACAGCACACAGGGCATGTACAGTCTGATAACACGCAGGGCATGAACCATCTGATAACACACACACAGCACACAGGGCATGTACAGTCTGATAACACACCAAGCACACAGGGCATGAACCATCTGAGAACACACAAACCACACAGGGCATGAACAGTATGAGAACACACCAAGCACACAGGGCATGAACCATCTGAAAACACACCAAGCACACAGGGCACGAACCATCTGAGAACATACCAAGCACACAGGGCATGAACAGTCTGAGAAAACACAAAGCACACAGGGCATAAGCCATCTGAGAACACACCAAGCACACAAGGCATGAACCGTCTGAGAACACACCAAGCACACTGGGCATGAACAGTTTGAGAACACACCAAGCACACAGGGCATGAACAGTCTAAGAACACACCAAGCACACAGGGCATAAGCCATCTGAGAACACACCAAGCACATAGGGCATGAACCGTCTGAGAACACACCAAGCACGCAGGGCATGAACCGTCTGAGAACACACCAAGCACACTGGGCATGAACCGTCTGAGAACACACCAAGCACACTCTCTGCAGGGAGATGATCGAGAAGTGAGCGTGCAACGGTATGTGTTTGCTCACTTCCCGATCTATTGAGCCGACGTGTGACAGTCTCATTGTCACACGTCGGTTCGAACTATAAGGTTGAGTGAAAATCCCTCACCTCAAAGTTCTCCTTTAACAACATGGTGACACTTTGTTCTTGTTAATATGAAAGCTGTTGGCACAGGTCACACAATGTAATAACAACATGGAAGAAAGCCTTCTGTCATACACAAGTCTGTGGAGCTATGCATGTGGGGCTTCAGAAAAAGGATGATGTAACACAGTGACTGCTGTACTCATAGTACCATTGCTGATCAGCTGTGTCACACAGCCTGTGTGCTAATTTACCACATTATTGGACCTCATTTGTTGCTGTAGAGGTAACCATGTTATTTTATTATGTGGGCATGCCAAACATCCTATGTGTCTGTGATGTCCATTTGGCACCTTATCACGTGGCTTGGTGACTCCATAATGTTATAATGGGTAAACTGGCACTCCCCATGTTTCTAATGCCTTACTAAAACACATATTACCCTGAAACATGAACACACATTCCCGTACATGTATAAAAGCAGTACACTGATGTGTTTGCTTCCCATCCCCAGAATATATGATTCCACCACTCTAGACATGTACATGTTGTCTCCAGCAGTACAGCCGGTCATCAGAACAGACTGGAAGTCATCGCCTGACCTCACTGAGATCTTGCTTATTAAATCCTGAATGCTCTGCCTTGCCTGTCACCCCACTTTTGCAATGGGAGTGGCTAGAGCTCAATGACTCCAAGGGGAGTGGTTTAGGGTTAGTAGGAGTGGATAAGTAGGGACTTTTTAAGAAAGTCATTATTTTCATATTTTGAGGCAAAGGCATAATCTAGGGGTTCACAGATCATTTTGAAACAAGAAAGACAATGAATAAGCTATTAACTCACACATATTGCATCTAAAAACCTAAGTGTAGGTATTTGAAGATGAGCCACATTATACTGTTACAGCAAAGGCAAACGTCTCCTGTATTAGTAACACCTGGTTGATAGGCATAATAGACTGTGTCTGTCATATTAAGAGAGGATTAGAATCTGAAACTAGTCTAGAATGTTCCACTCATCATCACTAGGGGCTTGACCAATTTACGGCTTGTCACTATTAACTACCATGTTTTACAGTTTCATATAGTTTTCCCTGCATTTCATTGCACAGCAGAGAGTGTTTGTGTGGGAAATGGCTGACACTATGTCAGGGGCTCACAGTGCGTTCATCACTTGGATTTTATTGCTGTTAAGTCGTCTTCCCTCAAACAGACATCTTAGCATATTTGTGGACAGACGGATGACAGAAGTGTTTTTTCCAGTCATCCGGAAAACATTCAGGTGGTTATGCCATCCGATTTTCCATCCGAATGTGGCTAAGACCGGTCAGAGCATGCCTTCCATTCATAGTCATGGTGGGAGACTATTTTTATATGTATGAATACAGCAGTAAGAATGTACGACTGAAGCAGAACGCTTGGACAGTGCATGGTTTCATATTTATTCTGTTACTATATACTGTACATGCTACAGTGTTCTGTTACTTTACTATGTACAACATAAATGCAACAGTGTTAGACATAAGATGGTAGTCAGATATAAACAGGCATGATCCAGTTACACTCTTGCATGGCTCTTGGTCAGCTCTTCCATACATACAACTTGGTTTAGATTTTATGTTTATGGATGTAGAGAAAGGGAGGGGGGAGAACCGCAAAGACAAGAAGCCCTTCTCTTTCATTAAGAGTTCTCACCCTTATGCTGGGCACACACGTTACAACCATCGCAATACTTTTTTCTTGCGATGGTTGTAAGGTACTTAAAAAAACGTACAATCTGCCTATCTTGGACAGGCAGATCGTACTTCCGATGACCGCAATGCCGAACGGGCAGTGTGCGCTTGCGCACACCGGCCCGTCCGGCTTTTATCTTACGAACATGCTACACACCCACCGAACTTCGTACGATGCTCGGCGGGTTTTCGAACATGTTCGTAAGTTAAGTCGTGCGAACTTACAGTAGTAGAGGTCGCACGGCTTCCACACACCTTACGATAATCGTACGATCGCGCGATTTCCCACGATTATCGTACGATTATCGTAAGGTGTGTGGGCACCCTTTGGGCTTGTTCACACCAAATACGGACCAGATCTGCATGAGTTTCTGCACATGCAGTGCATTGTGTTTTTTGTTGCGTTTTTGCAGGATTCCGGGCCGGCTTAAACTAAAATGGGCTTTAAGTGCGTTCCAGGCCGTTTGCATGCGTTATTGATGTGTTTCCATGCATTTTGGTGTGTTCCAGAGTAGAAAAAATAGGGCATTCGGCAGTTTTCCCACATGCTCTGGAACTGAATGCTGTGGTGTGAACTAGAGCCCAGAATATCATTGGAATACATTGGATGCATTTTTGATGTGTTCTATAACTGCTCTCCTCTGCATCTGCTCCGCATTTGGTGTGAAGAAGCCCTTATAATAAAGCTTACTAGATTTGGAGCCTTTTGTTTGCTACTGTTAGTAATGATTTCTGTTGTGGTCAAAAAATATTCCGGTTATATGTAGATGTTGATTCTCTGTGCAGGTCCCCCTACTGGAGTCCCCTTACTGGAGTCTTTCATACTTCATACTGGAGTCTTTCATACTTCCTTCTGCATTATCCAAATAATATCAGGGAGACCACTTGTAATGACAGCAGTAAATAGGTGGACCTGGGAGGTACACTCCGGTTGCACATCAAAATGTTGAATTCAGCAGTGACAAATGTTGTACTTGTTAAATTCAGTTGGCTGTCCGTTTTATTTATTTTCTAAATCTCAACCATTGTGTTCTCTAATTCAGAAAGGAAGGTTACACAATGCAGACACTTGTAATAGTAATTTGGAGGACTACTTAGCACACATCATAATTCAGTTAGAGATTTTATTTGCATTTAGGTGCCCCTGTGCCCAGACTATGGACATTAGAGCAGAACCCTGGGCAGAATTTTTGTTAACCCTTGCAGTAGGGTTACCCCTGTACTGCAAGGGTCAACTACTCGTTTTGGTCTAGGTTATAAAAAAAAAGTTATACTCTCCTGATCCTCTGAGATGGCTTGCTCTTAGACTGATCCCTGGAGCCTCTCTCCCCCTCTGCTGCAGCGGTCTAAGGCCCCATATAACAGTGAGGATGCTAAGTAACATTCCAATGCTGCCTTTTTTTTAGCACCTAGACAAAAACGAGCACTTAATCCTTGCTGTGCACGGGTAGCCACACTGCAAGGGTTAAGTACACTTTTGCTTAGAGTTCTTCTTTAAATCTGAAGTAAAGTGAGGGATGGGAGAAAAAAGGAACCCCCCCCCCCCCCCCCTTTTAGCACAATATAGCAGACTTACCTGTCAAAGCAATCCCCTTCAGTGCTATGCTCCTCTCTCACAGGTGCTTCCAAATTCACCTCAGTGTTCTACTGGGCCAGGTCGATTGGCCAGGTCCTGATAACGTAGCTCCCTCTGCATGCCAAGCCTTTGCACTTAGCTGCGCATGCATGGTTCAGTGTACAGGGAAACAAAATGTTAAATGGCAGCAAAAGCTTATATGCCAGAGAAGACTTACACAGTGTCTTCTGTCAAAAGCCTGTCGATCATCATTTTTTTAAAACTTAACTTCCTCTTTAAAGTACAGTATTCACATATTTTTAAGAGCTTAAAACAAGCCCTCAATGACATTTGTAGCTGCTTGTACTGTGAGGTGATTCATTCTCAAATATCACCACAGAGACCTTGAAGTCCAGTTCCAGTCAGTTTCTATGAGCTTACAGCATCTGGTGTTTGTTACATGAGAAGGTTGACAGACTTGTAAGTCCCTGCTGCCATAGAAAAAGTGAGCTGCAGTTTTAGTGCCTCTGCTATGAACTTTAAACTACGTTTCCACACTGTTTGCAGCTACAGAGGTCAGTAATGGTTTGTAGTATAGGTCATCTACTGCTTGTTAAGAATATGTAAATACTTGAATGTTCATAGTCTGGGCACAGGTGCACTTTAGGGGACATTGAGTGGACTTTCTAACTTAAAGTGATATTAAAGTCAAACGGATTTTTAAACTATTTCAAATACTGATGAACTCACTTGCAATGGATGCTGCTTCTTGATGTTTAAAAGTTTTAGTTTCCTGCAGAATCAGCTGATCCCCCTGAGCACTGGTCCTGATATCCTGTTTTAGAGTGACTCCTTTCTCAAGCAGAGTGCTATGCAGTCACCCTTGTGTGTGCTATTAAGCTGTGTGTGTCTCCACATACACACAGACACAGCAAATCAAAATATTTCCCTCCTCCCTGGCCCCTTCTCCTCCCTTCTCCGAGCTAGTAGATGAACAGTTGCTGGAGTCTGCACTGCTCCTTGTGATCTAGTACTGGACAGGAAGTTCAAGGAAGCTGAGATAAGAGACTTGGAAGCAGCTATTCAGAAACATGATGATTGTAAGTGTTTGGGCAAAAATGCAAACAATACTTTGCTGGGCAATGTATATTTGTTTTATCTGGATTTATTATTGAAAAAAAGTTCTAGAGTTTAATACTACTTTAACCACTTCAAGACCAGGTGTTTAGACCCCCTTCCTGGCCAGGCCATTTTTTAGTGTTATCAGTGATTGATGGCCCTAGACTTATTGCTCTCACTCCGACGTTCGCGGCGATATGTAACATGTGCGGCGTAATGGGCGCAATCGTCTTTTTTGCACGTATGCGCCCCCGACGCATGTTTGCAAGCGTGTATGTATAGATTGGGACTTTAAATTTTTTTTGTTTTCTTATTCTTTTTTATGGGTAACTTTAAATTTGGGGGGGGACTTAATTTTTTTTCTGAGTGGACGTCTAAAGACGCCCGCTTAGATCTAGAGAGCTCCGGGCCGGCCGTTTTTCTACTACGGCCGGCCCGGAGGCAGTTAAAGTGACACTAAACTCAGGATTTAAATCTTAAACATGCATTCAAGTTCTATTAACAATACTGGACCTTATTTGTGTAACACTCAGCACAGATAGTAATTAGACACTGCCAAAACAGGAGAGGCCATGAGGTGGTAGAGAGGGGTCTGTTCTAGGGAATCCACTTTTCCTCAGGAAGTCAAATTTTCTAGTTCAGAGGCACATGGCAAGGGAATATAACATTGTTTATGAAAAGGAAACACTGCACTTAAGTATTTAAAATATTTGTTATATCTGTGTTATGCCTGCAGTATTTTACAGTGACACTAAACTCAGTTAACTACCTTAACAATTACAAAAATGTATCTTTGTGTAGATCCTCAAATCATCTCTGAATTGGGGCTGACACTGTCCTTCCTTCTGTAGGGTGGCTACTTTTGTTCCCCATGGTCCCTGTGTGTGTTGTAAAGTAGCCACCGCTCCAAGCTCACTCCAGTGATGGACTACAATCTCACATTTAGTTTACTAATTTGTACTGCAATTGTAGCCAATCACAGGAGAGAGCTTGGAGCGGTGGCTACTTTACAACACACACAGGGACCATGGGGAACAAAAGTAGCCACCCTCCAGATGGAAGGACAGTGTCAGCACCAATTCAGAGATGATTGGAGGATCTACAGCCAAGTGATACACAAATAAGATACATTTGTGTTAATAGTTCAGGTACATGAATGCATTTTTAAGATTAATCTCCTGAGTTTAGTGACACTGTAAGCAGAGCTGCAGGGCTATGTGCATAACATTAGTAGTGTTCATGGATTGATTTTACTAGCTGCCTGAAGTTGTCTCCAAAGTGCAGTGTTATTGCTGCTGGGGTTCCCAAGACATACAGAAATGTGGTTGGTGATTCAGCCCAGTTGCATTCACCTAAAGTGAAATATCATTTTTGTAGCATTTCCATTTAAAGCCAAGAGGCCAAATATGTTTTAGCACTGATGAATTTTTGTCTGCCAGCCAGAGTGTAAACCAGATGTTTATTGCAAGAATTTCACATCATCATATTACAACATGAACTAGAATGTGTTTCCTTCCTTGCTTTGTTTCAGTTTTGTTTGGGTGAAGGTAATTCATATACAGAATGCAATTATTCATTTGTTTTTTATATTATTACAGACCAGAATAACAGTACAGCTAAAGTATAGATGAGTCTTTGAAGAAAGGAAACATATACTGTTACATGGAATGCAAAGTCATTTCTGGAATTCTGTATTTGGGCTGAAATGTCAAATGTTATTAAGTATTTTCTTGGCAAGATAAGCAAAACAAATTATGAAATAAAAGATCCAAAGGAATATGCTTTTTGTTGCCTTGTATTAAATTGTGTATATTTAATGTGACCCTGTCATGAGAGGAATATGCAGGCTGTCTTTGTTGCCTCATTTGTGAATGCTAGTCGAGTGGCTGCTATGCTAACCTTGAGTGAAGCTGATTGGTTGCCATGCACATCTGCTCCAGATTTTGTCTGCTCCAGTTTTGATAAATCCCCTTCACTGTGCTTACAGTACACAAAATCTCAAGCTGCAATTTACACACATAAGAAACTAAATTATTAGACTGACATCCCTTACTGGGTGGCTCCCCCAAGTGTTCCTCTAGACAGAACAAGTCTGAAGGCGAGGTTCTACTGATCCTCTGTCTCTTTAGATAACCCAGAGAGCTCTGGGAAGCCACTGTGGTACACTACTGAAACAAAAGTAACCATTAAACACTCAGTACATCACATTAGATGGAATTTTCACTTAGTTAAGTGAATATAGTGAAAGTTAGCTTTGTAAAAAAATACCCAATAATAACGTGCAAAGGAAAATGAAGAAAACTGTATTTTTGCTCACTCCTCCAATCATTTAGTAAATCAACACCAATAAGTATCTTTATGTTTATCAATAAAAATAACTCAAAACAGCCAAGTTCTCAGGAAACTACATTTATACATTATATTAACATATATTAAATACAGTCAATGCAAAACCAGAGCTAAATAGCATTACTGTACACATAGATGAATCCTCTATATTGATCAGTACTCATTGGTACAAATGACCTTCATATGTCTTCCTGCCAGTAAACTGTGGATATGTTATTGGCCTGCGTAATAAACATTCATTGCATTAACCCTCAACCTCCTCTAACAGATTGCTAAGTTTCATTTAAAAATAAATAAATCTATAAGCCGTTTTTACTTCGCTAAATATGTTGGCACTTGACACTCTGGGTACCGAGTCTTCTGCATTCTGGACTACAGAAAGTTTCATGGGTCTTTACATGCTCCAAAGGACTCCAGTGGTGTGATGACGAGGGGCCACAGCAAGGCTGGTCAGCGGCATTCTGAACTGCAGTTTATTTACTAGTCTCTGCTACCCGAAGAGGAGCCAAGGAGGGTCACATGAACTATGCAAGTATGCAATACATAAAATGAAGGTAGGTACATTTTACAATCATTTGATATAAGGTATCCCTATTATTGTGTTTATAATAAAGGGGTTATGACAACAGATAATATATTAAATTACTATTCCATAAATATATTTGTATCTTCTAAAATATCTTTTTATATTACCTTCTGAAATGTTGGGATTGTTGTCCAAAAATGGAAACTCTTGCCCCTTTATTAAACTATATTCATCTTAAATATCTGTTCTGACAATCCTGTTGGTATTACTTATTTACCCATAAATGAAATATAACTTTTAGTTTGAATATACTTATACAACTTATACTGTTTTACTTTATTCATTTTTGTAGCCCTCATATTTTTTACAATGCTTAGAGAGCACAGTTTTGCCATTTGCATTGATCTCTACCTCAGAAGGAGCGTACATCCTGATTTCCCTCCCTCAGTAATAATTTAGGTAGAAAACAATTACTCTACTGTCATGCTTTCATAGTTTTGGAGCAAATAGGATCACCTGGGGTAAACCTACTTATTAATTGTTCCTCGTGGGAACTCAATGCAGAATACCAGCATACATATGCTGACACCGCTCTGACATTTTATGTGGCCTACCACTTCGTGGCTGAGTTGCTGTTGTTCCCAGTTGCCTCCACTTTGTTATAATACCACTAACAGTTGACTGTGGAATATTTAGTAGCAAGGAAATTTCACGAAACACCTGAATCCAATGATTTGGAGGGGTGTCCCAATACCTTTGGTAATATAGTGTATGTTTTTATTATAATCATTATTATTTATTTATTGTTTACACATACATAGGATTTTTGAGTGGTGAGCGGGATGTGCAGGAGTGCCCAATAGAAGTTTTTATCAGTAATTGTCACCTGGTGACAGCTCGCTCTCACTGAGGTCCCCGGAGTCTGTGGCTGGTCCCTTCAATCTCCTCTCTCTGCTCTCTGCTGGTGACAACCACTCTGCTGGTGACAATCCACTGTGCGGATCAGCACTGCCAAAGCTTTCCAGCAATCCACTTGAGGGAGAGTGCAAAATCCAATCAAATAGCGGAATTTTTCCCTGCCTCCACATCACCACCAATAGGAAGAAGTTTTTTTTATCCTGAAGGTAGCAGCAGCAGTGTCCGATCTTTTCTTGCAGAATCTCAGCCATGTGTGGAGGGGGGTGATTAGGGTGTGCCCAGGTACACCTGGCACACCCGTGCGCATGCCTATACCCAGGTTTATCACACTAGCACCTGGCACAGTCCAAAAAATATGGACTCAAAATACAATTATCCTTTAAAGTGTATGTAAATCCTAACAATTAACTTCTCTTATTTGCTACCTTTTGGTCTTGTAAATTTACCACTGGACGCATTTTGGTACATCTGTTCGATAAGTGCAAAAAACATCTGTTGATCCTCCCCAAAATACATTGCTGTTCTGTATCATGTGCAATCTGCAGTGTTACCTCTGGTAGTCTTATCAGCACTGCCCAGGTTACCTCTGTGAACTACAGAACTTCTCCTGTATAATGAAAGTGAGAGGTGCTCTGTAGTCCTAGCACACTTCCTGCCATAAGGTGACTCCTCTATAGATACAGTACAGTAAGTGAGTGTTGGCACCCTAGGTAATGAAGTGTGTTACTGGCAGTACCACCAAGTGAAAACAATAATAGAAAAAAACATTATGGCAAGGTTGTGGTGCTACAGAACATTGCAGAAATCACTTAAGTGTTATTAAGAGACTGTAAAGTGGTGTTTATTATATTTTCATTAATATGGCCAGGACTTAAAGATGCAACTTTTTTTAAAGAAAAAAATATTTTTGTAAATGTAAAATATAATATATTGCAGGTGATTTTTATATATTCATCCAAAAGGTGGAGGTCTTTCTTCTTCACACATTTTTCAACTCACATTCTGAGTTTTTTCTGACTCTCCTTAATTTATCTGTGGAAAATTGTTCAGGAAGTTCAACAGCTCAAGCTGAAATTTACACACAACTGAATAGGTTAAAGGAGAGCCTCATTTCTCTCCCTTCCCTCTGGGCTGTACACGGTATCTACTAGGAGAAAGCAAACACCTTCTCCTGTTCTCTATTTTTAGAAAACCCACAGTGCTCTGTGAGTTCAGTGTCAGGGGTGCACCTTGTGATAAAAGTAGATTTTATAAACAGTAAAGAAAAGATATAAAACATCAGTTTACAAATATATAAACCTAAAAATGTCAAATGTCCCCCAATTGTTAATGTCAGCACTTAAATGATGTCTCTTAATCCGATCTTCTTTCCTGATGTTTTCATCTGTCCTTCCGGCGGTGCGGCGGCTCTCCGATCCAGCGCTGACTCCTCTGTCCTTGCAGGTACTTCCGATCCAGCGGTGTCTGCATGCGTCCATAGACTTACTTTGCTTCTCTGCTCGTCTCCCGGCCGAAAATCCGAACTGCGCATATACCCGCCCCAAGATGCATTGCGGCCGCCCAAGCAGTTTTTTTTTTTTTTTTTATTTTTTGCATATATTTACTGCTTGCTAGCAGTAGATATATGCAAAAAAATGGAAGGTTTAGAAACCCTTTAAGTCCAAATCAATATACATTTAGGCTGTCTTTGCCAGGTATTAAACAGCAAATGATCAAAAGCTCTTTGATGGCTTTGTAGAAAGCTGCATAGAAGCAGCAGTAGAGATGGAGCTGTAGACAATGCTCGGTGCTTGTATCTTTCTGATAAATATTCAGCATGGTTGCGCCCAGAAGTAATTATTTTGCTACACGTAAATATAATCTATATTGGAAAAATGTGGTTTCATCCAGCAAGTGATTGGCTTCATTTTTATGAGCGCTTTTGTTTGTGGCAGATTCCCTTTATGCTATTGAAAATCTCCATTTACCTTTCAGTTCAGCTGCCCAGACTCAGTAAATATAGTGCATGGTATCCAATATCCGAATAAGTGAACTCTGATCTCCACCTGTGTCTTATTGCTGAAGATATGAATCGTTGAGATGAAATGTATAAGATAACGAGGATCAGGAGACATAGGAAATGAAAGGGAGATGGTTGAAGCTGGACATTTGAGACCGCAAACTCACTCATCTTCAAGCAGCAGGATGAGAGAAACAATTAAAAGCTCTAATGGCTGAGCAGTTTTTAGTAATCAATATAAAGCGAACAGAAAACCAATAAAGGTTTACAATGTGTTCACAAGCAAAAAAAAAATCAATGCTGAAGTGGAATACATAACATGCACATTCAATATACTCAATGCTCACTTAGACTTATTATGCAGTATGAGGGCAATGATAATGTACAAAGTGCTTGGATCCAAAGCAACCAATCAGATTTTAGTTTACTTAAGCCGTATACAGTATATGAAAACTAAACCTGTGTTAGTAAAAACACAGCTACATTGGAAGTATTTGGATTGTTATGGTTTATACAGAGAATTTGTAGTGCAACTACAAATCTCATTAGGCATCGCACAGCTTTGACAGTCACAGGCATGACTTCCAGAGGCAGATGCATGATGGGAGTTGTTTTTTCACCACAGATGGAGGGTCAAAGTTTGGCTACCCCTGGTTTATACCAATAAAAAGTTGTAATGTTAAACCCTGGATTAAGTGGGTTTGTAATGGACAATAGGAACACTTACTGTATATACAACAATTGGAGTGGCAGACATTTTCTGAAAAGAATTACAATTCAAAATTAATTTAGGAGGCTGAATAATATGCCCTGGGGATTGACAGAGGCATAGAACTCCAGGAGGTGGAATAGAAGATGTTCCAACTTGTATCCTCCACAATGTCATTAGTATCATTAAAAGAAAACCGAAGCCAAACCTTTGGGCTTGTTCACACCATTTTCTGGTCCAGATCTGGAGCAGATCTGCAGACGCGGTGCTATGCGTGCAGTGCGTTTTTGACGCGTTTTGTTTTTAGTGTGGGGCTGTCAGTATGTTAGCTGCAGTGCAGTGTGTTTTCGGCACGTTTTTGTTGTGTTTTTGACACGTTTGTGCATTTCCGGACCAAAGAAAATGTGACATGCAGTATTTTTTCTGTCCGGAACGGACTGCGCTGGTGAGAACTGTAGCCCATAAAACACATAGGGAGACATTGGGGTGCATTTTGGGTGCAGGAGCGCACAGTTCTGGTCTGGACAGAATCCGGACATCGTGTGAACAAGCCCTTATTCCTGTTTTGGGTCAAAGGAGTATGTTCACTAAGGTACTCCAGTGGCCCAACATGCTGATGGAGCAGAGCAGAGACATGCTGCAGCTGGTAAAGATCCCGACAATATTGTCAGGATCCACCCGGCTGCCTGATTGACAACTAGCTCTGCCTCTCTGGAACCAGAGCCAGCTGTGCCCACCCCCCGTCCCTCCAATGAGCACTGGAGGAACAAAAAGAGGGGAGGGGGGGAATCTCTGATGGGAGCGGTAACTGACAGTCACTGCTCTCTACAGGGAGAAGAGCATAAGCCGAGCTGCAGTGTCACAAGCCATCTCTTATTATTGGGAAGAGTATAATTTATCTCCCAATACTTCTTTAATTAATACTAGTGTGAACAGACCCAATCTTGAAGTAAATTTTGCTCCCAAAACATAAACTTCCAACATTAAGGGATATTTTGGTGAAAGGTTGCTGGCATTAAAAGAGGACCTTCCTCACTAAGAAGAAGAGATTTAGAAGATGCCATAGATGCAGGGCCATCTTTAATATTAATCTTTAATATTAATTGGGCCCAGTGTGTGTGTGTGTATGTATGTGTGTACTATTACTACTGAAAAAAACTAACTATGTAATAAACCTTGTCCATGCCCACTCTTTAGGACACACACCATGAACACAAGTGCATCTAGGGAAAGACTATCCACCATAATCACTGCTATACTCATAATGACCACTACAAATTTAGTGATAAAGCTAGGAAGTAGGTGTCATACATATATCCACTTCTTAGGCCAAATTCCACAAGGCAATGTACCTTGCTTTTAACTTTTGGGGTTGGCTCCTTAGTTTAAGACAAACCTTTCTTGTGTCTTCTATTATTATCATTATCAAAGAGTCTTGCTATTGAGGAGCCATTGTTAGCCCTACTGCCTTACCTCTTTTCAAGAGGCTCCCCCTTCCCTACAAGCTGCAGTTCCAGCGTTCACTGTTCAGCAGAAATTGGCACTCCACAATACCCAGTTGTACAGCTTCCTTTAGTGTCTCTGCCGGGCTCCTTCCTGCACAGTGTCCTCTGGTGGCGGGGCCCGCACTACAAACAGCCGGAGAACAAATCACAGCAGCTACTGTGAGGGGTGCGCACCGCTGTCAACATACGGGACACAGTCCCCTGGCCCAGTCCTCCCAGGGCTGTGCAAGGTTTTTTGTCTACACAGGTGAAGAGACATTTTTCTGCCCCTCCCCTTCTCCCTTCTCACCCCCGAATCCTCTCTGCACTAATCTGTAATAACGATCCTCACCCACCACCTATGCTTGCTGGTAAAACAGCCCCAACACATGAAAACTTTACTATACAGCCAGGGCCGGATTTACTATCTCTGCTACCCCAAGGACAGGTCCCTCCACCCCACCCCATGGAGAATGGCAGACCTGCAGGCTGCATACAAGTGATCTCGGTGACATCGCCGAGATCACTTGTACAGAACAAACAGCGGCTTCCCCGCTGTACATTTAGCTCTGCTTGGCCAAAGCAGGGCTAAATGTAGAAAACAACACCCGCCCGGCGCCTGGAACTGCATGTCCTAGGCATCGGGAGATAGGAATTCCACTCCCCTGCTGCCCCGAGGCCGGGCCTTGGTTGGCCTTGTGGGAAATCCGGCCCTGTATACAGCCCTGGAGGCTGCATAGCAAACATAATGGTTGCAATGAGAAGCGGTGATTGGTCAGTGTAAACATGTGACCGTGCTGATCAATGAGAATTTCTTCTGAAATGCTGTCCAAGAAGAGAGAAGCCTCAAGAGAGATCCTTATTGATCAGTGCAGTCCGTGGCCACACTGACCAATCACTGCTCCCCATTTTAAGCATTATGTTGCAATACAGCTTTTAAGGTTGTGTAGCAAAGTCTTGAAGTGTCCAGACCGTTACACCGCCTCATGTGAGCGGTGTGCAAAGGAAATCCTTGGAGGGAAGTGTAGCATTGACTGGGGGGTGAGGAGGGTGTGAGTTAGTTCACGTTTTCATTTTTTTTAAAAAGGTGATTAATGATTTAAACCTCAGTGCTGCTGATCTCCTGCAGCCTTTTTTTGCAGCCACTTCTTGTCTCTCACACTCAAACAATGGCTGAATTAAATTTCTCTGAACAGGTTTCCTGATGGTGACAACAAGGGACCATGCCTTTATAATGTGTGTCAGAACGGTGATCCCCATCAGAAGCCAGTGTGACAGGGTGACAATGCAGAAGCACAGCTGGGAGACAGGGAGAGAGCATTGTCACCCTATAACAGGAAGTGCCTGAACAAGGACCTCCATGGTAGGATCACAAGGGATTATTATAATGAAAGCTGCAAATTTAGAAATATATATAAATATGACTTATGAAATGACATGAATATGTTAAAGCGTTAATTATTATTTGGATCGTAGTGATTGGTAAAAGTGCATCATCAGCAAACATACTAATCTTGTGATGATAACCTGCCACTTCTACCCCTCTAATGTCCATGTGTTGACGTATGGCTTGGGCAAGTGGTTCTATAGCTAGCGCAAACAATAGGGGGGAAAGCGGGCAACCCTGTCTAGTCCCTCTAGTAATGGGAAAGATCTGAGAGTGGAAACCCTGATACTGAACATAGGCGCAGGGTAGGGAATATAATGAGTCTATCAAACGCATAAAGTGATGGTAGGGGAGCCCAGGACTGAGAAAGTTAATGACAACAATATATGCCACTCCCGAAAACCGAAGAGGAGCCGGCCGGCTCGCTCGACATAAACTGTAAAGAGTGCCTCCCGTGGTATGATGACATATTGAGCAGGAAAACAACCAATTCAACTTTAAGACCACTACCACTGTACCGCATGAATCAAGTGGTGCCGGGGTCGAAAGTGTGCATGACAGCTCTCGACAAGCAATAGGGTGAGCAGGCCCGTTGGTAAGGTCATCCAAATGTCCCAGGGGTAGATGGAGGCTGGGTCGTCTTCCGAGGAGTTGCAGAGTGTAAGGGTAAGTTGGTCGATGATTTGGTAGGTCGCTCTCCTCTAGTGTTTGGTGGGGAAGAGGGGGGACCAGCTGCAGCCATTACATCTGTACGCCCCAGCATTTGCAACGAATCTAGGCAGCTATTCAGGTCATCCACGGTAGTAAAGGTGTAGGTCTTCCCGTCATAGAAAACCTGCAACTTAAAGGGGAAGCCCCATCGATACCTGATCCTCTTCGCTTGGAGCACTTGAAGCAGGGGGCGAAATTCCCTTCTGCGGGCGATGGTAGCCGGCGAGAGATCCGAGAATATCTGGTAGGCAAATCCCTGGAACTCCAAAGTCCCAGCCTCTCTAGCCGCCTGAAGAAGACGTTCTTTAGAGCGGTAGTAATGGAGGCGCACGATGATATCACGTGGAGGGCCCTCCTGCGTGCGTTTGGTAAGCACTCTGTGAATCCTGTCAAACTCTAACCTTTCAATAGGAATGTCCGGTGCCAGCTCTTGGAATAGTGCTGTCATCATTGATTGTAGATCCAGGACCGACTCAGGGACCCCTCGGATGCGGAGATTTGACCTGCGGTCCCGGTTCTCAGAATCCTCCAGCTGTGTGAGGAGAGATAGATTCAGGGAGCGCAGCCGCTCCAGGTCATCTTCGTGCCCTTCTATAATAGTGGTGATGTCGTTACAACGAGATTCCAGCATGGTAGTGCGTTTGCCCACATCTCTAATCTCCTTTATGAGTTGTGAGGTGATCTGTTTGGAGACCCTGTCCAATGCCTTGTGAAGGGTCGTTTCAAACTGGGCAAGCAGTGAGTGGGTAATCTCCGGGTCTGCCTGAGTGGCCTGCGTATCGACCTCGAGGGGGTCTGGAGGCTCTGTCGAGGAACGAGACTCATCATCTCGGGGTGGCGGCGCCGGCGCCATCTTGGTAGCCGCGCGGCCCAAGGCCTCGTGAAGCGTTGACTGGCTTAGTTTACCTCCCTGACTTCTAGTGCAGGACATGGTGGTATCAATCCGTCCGCTAGATGATCCCAGACCCGCGGTCACCTGAATTGTCCAAGATCAAGGGCTGTGGCAGGCTAAAAGGCTCTCAATAGTTCCCGTTCTGGCGCGGAGCTGATCAGTGAGCGTCCATCTTGGTCAGCCGCGCGCATGTGACCTATAATTAACCTTTTTAACCAGAATGCAGGTGAATGGATCTTTAGGCTGGTGATTTTGCACCCTAAGGGGTTAAACCTAGATTTCAATATTAAAGTGACACTAAAGTCAGGAGTTAAATGTTAAAATACATTTAGCTAATAACAAAAATGTATCTTATTTGTGTATCACTCGGCTGTAGATCCTCAAATCATCTCTGAATTGGTGCTGACACTGTCCTTCCTTCTGGAGGGTGGCTACTTTTGTTCCCCATGGTCCCTGTGCATGTTGTAAAGAAGTCACCACTCCAAGCTCACTCCCATGGACTACAATCTCATGTTTAGTTTACTAATTTGTATTGAGATTGTAGTCCATCACTGGAGCGAGCTTGGAGCAGTGACTACTTTACAACACACACAAGGACCATGGGGAACATAAATAGCCACCCTCCAGAAGGAAAGACAGTGTCAGCATAAATTCAGAGATGATTTGAGGATCTACAGTTGAGTGATACACAAATAAGATACATTTTTGTTATAGTTAAAATACTGAATGTATTTTTAAGATTTAACTCCTGACTTTAGTGTCACTTTAATATTGAAATCCAGTTTTAACCCCTTAGCGTGCAAAAGTTTAGTGTTCTAGTTCCTGAAAGTCAGTTTCCCTTTTTACAATCAAAATGACATATATAGGGTGTTTTCTTATATAATCGTATTTCTGTTCAGATAAAATATGTTTGATGATCATATTAAACAAATATGACAAAGAATCTCAAACAAAGATTTTTCACTGGAATGTCTCAAAGAACTATACCAAGTACACGAGGCAATAAACTACAAAAGGAGTAGAGGCTGTTTAATTAACAATGGTGTTGTTAGTATTTACAGTGAACTTGTATTTATTTTGAATGCTTAATTAAGTGCAAACAAAATAAAAAAACAGGAATTTTGCTAACACGTGATTAATTGTGGTAAACACAGCTTCACTTTATTTTCTAAGCTCTGCAAACATTCACATTGAGTCTATACTCATATTATACATTATAATTATATAATTATAATTATATTTTATCTACTATAGTAAAATATATAAAATATTAATTGGTTGCTACACGTCACAGCTCTTTGCATGACGTCAGTGCACATCTTATTAAATAAGTCTGTATTTCTGTCTTAAACAATTAAAACCCAAATCCATGTTTTTTGACAGTAGCTTGGATTGCTCCAACAGAAAACAGGACAAAAGCTGAATTGCAGGGATGTCCCAATACCGATACCAGGCATAAAAAACATAGCGCAAACATCGGGGCATTTTGACAAGTACAAGTAGTTGTCAAAATGCCCTTGCCTAACTTGCCTAGAATCCTAGCACCGGCCCTGTTCCTGAGTGCTTGTGGGAACCTCAGGCAGCCTACTGGGGACCTGGCAGTAGCTGCCCTTGGCAGTGCCTGTCCGGTTCTATATCTCCTGCTCCTCCTTCCCTGTGCAGGCACAACCAGGGACAGCCCCACACCACACGTACAGCCCCAGAGCCAGCACCTGCCCATTTAAGTTTCCATATAACATTTTAGGCTGGTACCTACCCGATCAGCATAGCCACTGCCCGCAGAGCCATGCAGAGATCCACATGCTGCCCTGGTGAGATCAGCACGCAGCCTTGTGAGATCTGTATTTAGCTCTGTTGACATGTATTGAGCTCGGGTGACATGTATTTAGCTCTGGTGACATCTGTATTCATCTCTGGTGACATCTGTATTGAACCCTGGGGAGAAACTGCCCTAAAATCATCAGTCTGCATTGTTTAAGAAAAAATGTCACATGTCCCTTTAAGTAAAAGTATCGGTAATTGGTATCGGCAAGTACCTGAGGGAAAGTGGTTGTACTTGGTGTTGAAAAAGTGGTATCGGGACATCACTACTGAATTGTATTCCTGCATGGCAATATTCTTCCTCAATTTGCTATTGTTGAAAATGTTAGGCATAAGGAAAACATAAAATATAAAAAATGTTGAACATTAAACCAGTCAAAGCTGCAGGATGAAAAATTCCAGTGCCAAAAGGACCTTCAAACAGCAAAGTTCTCACAAATCACAGTTGTGTAACACTTATCAGTGTGCTTTAGTGCTCTGTATCTCTAGTGCTCAATATATTAAACATTTACTTGATCTCAACATTGCTATCCTGGTTGAACACTCTCCGCAGGTGTTCCCTTTGTCAGTAATCTGGATCACACAGTAGAGCTAATGCATTAAAGCTGGAGACAAGAAAGTGAGCACAAAAATGAGTTACTGTCCATGACAACCAGTTAGAACTTTTGTATATTTCCATGAAATGTAACAAAAAGATTGATTGGCTGATATTGGCAAATACTTATTTTCTGACATATTTTCTACAATTATAATACATCATTCCTCGTGTGTAAGATCTCACTGCTGGAACTGCTCCTGTCAGCTGTGTTCTCCTTTCCATCTTTCTCAAGCACACTCTTCCTGTGCTTCTGAATAGATATGCACTTACAATGTTAGGATCTTTGGAAACTTTGTTCATGCACATGAAATAGAGCAGGAGCGGATCTACGAGCTGCAGTGTGAATTCTACTGACTAGTCTGGATTTAGCTACTTTAGCTCTGCATTTTATCTTTAAACTACACTTATCCTTTAAGGGGATTTTCACCTTGAGACAGTTTTATCTTGGCACACCATTGTCAAGCATCCTTGCAAAGGGGCAACTAAGCAAGGAGGTCACTAGGAAATAGGTTGAGGACACTACCTTATACTTGCTGCTTATACCAAATCCAACTTCCAAACTATTAAATGAAAAGGCCTGCTTATTAAACAGCTTACATGCAACATTCTCCTTTTACTGCTACCAGTTGGGTAGGAGGCATATGTTTATTGCATACATGTACATTTACAACTATAGAGTATAGTATGTATGGTTACAAGTCTATTTCAACAGTCAGGATTTTTTTTTCCTTAACATTAATTGTTAACCCTTCGAAATGACCAAACCTAATAAAAAATAATTTTGGTAGTTGTTGATAATTTACAGGTTTAATCATAAACTTCCTGCGTCTTAATCCATCTTTCTACATTTTGCTTTGATGTGTTGGTATATTGTATCCTTACTACAGTTGTCAATTTATAAGACTGACACTAGGTGGCCCCACAACCCCACATGAAAGTTACAATGAATCCACAAACATATTTTTGAATGCTTCTATTGTATAACAGGGAGCTCTTATGAGAATGATTCATACTATTGACAATGCATGTATTTAATCTAATGCTACATGCTGCATTAAAACACGGATATGTATGTATAAGATAATATTAATGCAGACCAGATTATGCCCAACAGTTCTTTTCAAAGGATTTGCAATTATACTCAGCAGATGATTCAAACGGTTTTAAAAAACAAGCATATTTTCCTTTACATACATTG
The DNA here is from genome assembly GCF_000935625.1 of Nanorana parkeri. NCBI lineage: Eukaryota > Metazoa > Chordata > Amphibia > Anura > Dicroglossidae > Nanorana > Nanorana parkeri. The sequence goes on along the minus strand of NW_017307160.1, from coordinate 461,634 downwards.
GGGAGCAAGATTTATATTTACAAGTTCCATGAGCACTCTTTCCTACTGCAAACTCAACACACAACATACACTGCACACACTGTTCTTTTAAAGTCTTATTCAAAAGTACCTCAAACTCTCCTACACCCCATGTCAGTGTGTTCCATAGTTCCGTACATTTCTCTGTTTATATTGCATCTCTTGGCAAACTGATTTCTTCTATTGGCCTCCAATACCACTTGTACTCAGATGACACCAAGATCTACTTGGCCCCTCCTGACAATTCTTCTCTCCTACATTATTTTATACTATCAGCCATATCTTCTTGAATTTAGGAAAGGTGACAAAAAATTAGCCTGGATAAAACTGAGTAAAATTACATGTAGTCCCTAACTAATGAAACAAAATGTGTAACTGGTACTCTCCATCATCCTGTAACAGAAGTGCCTGAACAAGGACCTCCATAGCAGGATCTCAAGGTTTTATTTTAATGAAAACTGCAGATTTAGAGATACTGAAAATGACTTTTGAAATTAAATTTATATGTTAACGCTTCTATGGGATTTTAGTGATCGGCTGTAGTTATCTTTCCTCCATTATGCCCAAACCATTGCCTGAGGTATCTCTAACTGTAAATGGCACCGACATTCTGCCTACCTCACAAGTTTGCTGCTCTATACCATTCCTAATTGAAAAGACCTCCAAAGTTGTAGACTCTCTCATAATCTCTCACTTTGACTACTGCAGTATATTCCTGTCTGATATGCTGCTAATCAAAGAACAGTTCACTACTACTTGTTTCCTTGCACAGAGTTGATCAGGAGCTGTCAGATGAAGCCTACAGACATATATGTAGCTATTTCACTGTCTCTAGGCTTCTTCCATTACCTGCGGCTGATCCTTATTCTGGTAAACAATGTTTTGATTGTAATACATTTTTCCACTCTAGCACTGATGTTTTCCCCTGATAAAGCCATCACCTCAGAGCTTCCCCTCTGTCTATGCCTGATTCAAACTTACATGGCTGTTCAATTACATTTTTAGGAACAGTCTTATGGTTGGCCAGATCTGGGGGTGCATAGCCTGTTATCAAAGTCTGTAAGCTTATTTACAGTATCGATCCCTCCCATCACTTCTTATCTGCTTCCCCTGTTTGTAGATCACTTACATAACTTCGAGTTGCTATGCTTTGTCTTTAAAACACTTAACAACTATTTGAACCCCCACCTACATTTCTGATACTCTACACAATTTCATCTTCACCCTTCCACTGACCTACTCATGCACTTCTCAGTTATTACATCATTCCATGCAGGCTTACAAAATTTAGCAGTCCTTATTCTCTGTTCTCTATTGGTCTTTTTCTTCTCAGATTAGTATCTACCTTTAAATGGTGCCTAAAATTCTACCAGCATAGCCATCTTATTCTCTGCTGCTAAATTCCAGTAGAAAAGTAGTGACCAGTAAAGGATTTTTAATTGTTTCCTCCAAGAGCACTTGGCCAGACATCTGCTGTCACCAGTTATATGACCAAGTTAAAAACAGCTGTCATCTAATGTCTACAGCCAAACTTTACTTTGCCCGTAATAGAGTTCAGACTTGACTCTTAGGTGCATTCCTGTATAGGCTATTGTCTTTTCTGTTGACCTTGACTTCTGACTTCTGTAATTTTGCCATCTGCGGTGACTCTTTTTTTTTTTTTTTTTACTTTGGCTCATACCATTGTCATTATCTGGATTACTCTTTGTTTGACTGTTGTTTGCCAGTTTCCCCATTTTTTTTTAGATTTTATAAACCCTGTGCTGTGTGTTCTATGGGCAAATGAACACTAGTAGGCCCATCACGCTGCTAATAGTGCATACTGCAGCTACTTGCCTGGACTGGAAACTAGAAACTCAGTCCACTAGTCTAGAGAAAGGAAACACTGGGTAGGAATCCTTATTAAGTACAGGTCTGCTGGCTTACTACATGTGAATCATTTTAGTTTTCATATGGTAGAAACATTACAGCTGTTGTATAGGAGCTTGGTTGATGAGACTGAGGAAATTACACTGTCCATACATAACTCATTTTCCTCATATAGAGTTTCACAAAACGCACTAATGCTTAACAGCAGTAAATTGACCTCTGCCGCCCATATCCACTGGAAATTGTCAGATCCGTTTCTGAGATCATTCTGGGAATAGCTAACATTTAAATGAGCACTTATGGTTGACGTTCAAGAGCAGATGGGCAGTTAGTTCATAATAAACAAATCATGATATTACATTAGGATGTTAAGAAGATGGTATCACATAGTGACTACATCATGGCTCCAGGGTATCTCTAAATTTCGGATTGGGATGATATCTTTACATTTACTACAATACCCTCCAACAATGACCCACTTTACAAGGTACAAAATACTCTGACCCTGAACCTCCCACTTCTTAATGAAAATCTGCTGTCATGTGAACAAACTCTTTACAAGAGTTAAATATTCCCGAAAGACTGTAACCAGAAAGCAAATAAAAATTCAGAAAGTTCAGGAGCACAGTATTTTATAAACTGAGATGGGTCATGTAAGAGGGTCTGCTACAATAATACCCTCCTGAAGAAAATGAAGGGGATGGCCACAAAAGGTGTTCTGACCACAAAAATCATCACATGAAAACAGCAATATTTGGCAGCTGCCAAAATTGCCAGACTCAGTTCCATTCAATGGCCTTGGGTGAATAAGCACTCCTTGAATGGTGAATACCACAAGGTCTTTGTTACTCCAAAGAAATTCAATTAAATGTACACTCTAGACTAAGTTGAAAAACTGTAAGATGCATACAAGGGGTATAGAGTAGCCTAACTGACAGTACCATTTTAGTTTTTATTATCCAGACAGTATAGTAGTGCACCAGTTTATCCTGGTCCAAAGACATGCTGGTAGGTTAATTGGCTGCTCTCTAAGTTGGCCCTCTATGTATGCATGTGAGATAGGGACCTTAGATTGTAAGCTCCTTGAGGGTAGGGACTGATGTGAATGTGCAACTATGTAAACGCTGCGTAGATTTTCGGCGCTATATAAATACCTGTAATTAAAAAATAATAATCCTGGTCCCTTTCGTAAGATATATATTGAGAAAAGAACACCTGCTTGTGATGCAGATGTGTCCTAACAGAACCTTTACAGGCTCCTTCCTGACTCTCACATACAGAGAGCATAATTGTCAATGTAAAATAGTCCCTTTCAAATCCTGTAGACACAAAAAGCAAGAGGTGAGAGGTAATTTTTCCAAAGTTAGGTCAATCTCCTCAATGACAGTTGTCACCAGAACAAGTGTCCCCACTGGAAGATTTCATCTCTATTCATTTTCTAGTTGTAACTCCAAATTTTTTACTTTCCTTTATTTTCTGCACCAGTGACAATGGTCAACAGGGCATATAGAGAGAGTGAATCTCATAAGCGGGATAACAGAAAGCAATGAAAACCTGACAAGGGTTTATCCCCTCACCACTCTATCCAAAACTAAGAAAAATGTTTTGCTTCTAGATATACTTTAAGGCAAAGGGAGTGGATTTCTTGGCATCAATACAATTGCATTGTTTCTGTTATATCATTAGTAGTTCACTAACTGGGTAAATTAGTTTTTTTTTAAGTGTCCTACCTTATCTCTCAAAAGCCAATTTTGTTATGGTCATATTAATCATTACCTACCACCAATCCTAATGGGGATGGCAGGAAAGTGACTTGAGTATGGAGGCCTGACTGCCCTTGGTCAGTCTTTGGCTCAATCACACATATATATGTTGTAATTTTTTCTGTGCGTTTGTCTGCGTGGCACGTAAACATGCACATTTTAACATACGTGCGGATTCTGCATGCTTGAGGCTACTACTATAGCAGGAACATGTGGAATCCGCCTAGAATATCACGCTTAGTCTTTTTTGCACAATGTGCGTTTTTATGCTACGTGGATGTCGTGTAGGTGTGAACATACTACATTGTACTGTATTAGGTTTTTATGTTTTGTGCATTTCAGAGCAGGTGTGAATAGAGCCTTAGACTCAATCCTCAGACCACATAACTGGCACAAATGGCCAGACTACATAACTGGCACATCTCAGTTTGAGGTGGTAACAGTTCTACTCTGAAGTGAGTCTTGGTTACCAAATGTCCTACCTTATTAATGAGAGTAAAGCTGGCCATACATTGTTTTTGTAGATTGTATATGAATGTTCATATGAAAAACCTCATCAGAACATTTAGTAATTACCTGTAGAAAATTGTTCAAAATGTTGTTTGGTTTTAACATTCAGTTTTGGAAATGACTAGAATTTCTTGAAAGAAGCCACATTCACTGTTAGCATTTTGTTTTTTTAGAACATTTTTCAAACTGTCTTCTTCAACTTTTTACATCGCTACAGTCAAAATCAATTGCCAGTTTGACCCCAATAACGATTACAAAATTGAACATGTGTTTTGTTCTAAAAACTATTTTTTAAAACAGAATTCTACTGGTGTATGGCCAAGTCATAAAGAAATGTTTCTTTCAATTATTCATTACCATAGTTGTGGACTGAGGACGAGCCTCATCTAAAAACTAGACTTTGAAAAATGCTCTAGAACTGTTGATAAAAACACCCAGTGTTCCTTTTTATGACAAGTCAGTAAGACTAAGTGCATAATGTCTGGACCTCCAAGAGATGTGAAAACTTTGTGTGTAATAGTCATATGAGGTGACATGAGTTGTGTCGGTAGGGTAAAGCCATCAGTCACCACTTAATCTTAATAGTGATGGAGCAGCACATTGAGAATTGCTTTGCAATGTGCTAGATGACCTCCTACCACTTGAATAACAGGATTAAATACATTCCGATGAGGTTTATTGGAGCTTAAAATTGCATTAATTGCCATTAACCTATAGGATCAAGCCTGACATATATTATCATATTCTCACACCAAAGAGAGGGATTGCATATTACTATGAAATATGAGATCTCCAGAACTCTATAGACTCCCCCCTAATGCACAAACACACAAGGCTCTCTTGTATTTTCTAACTCACACTTGCTTCCTTTTTACTTTACTTACTTTTGAAATGTCACTACGGAAATGGTGGAAGAAGACAAGCTATCACTGGTATGATCTGTCAGGTTAACATACTTCAATAAGTGGATTTTCTTTTGCAGCACAAATTGGAAATTATGTAGATATTGCGCTATTGCTTGACAAATGGAACTTATTAGTAACATCTCCATGTAAAACGTAAAGCAAACCTATACTTTGTCCATACAGGGCAACCAAATACTTTAATCCCCCCCCCACCCCCATCTATTCAGCAGTACATACTCACCTTTCCACTTCATGAAGCCACTGGCAGTAAAGACAATTCCAGTTACTCATTGGTGATCATGTGATTCACATGTGTGTGACATCTCTGTTTCTTAGAGACTGGCACTTTCAGTTTCTGATGCATCCTAAAGCATCCTTGATCTATAAATGATGTCTTGGGCACATGATTTGCAATGACATCCTTTTGAACGGATTTATATGCACCCCATCTTATTTATCAGTGCAGTGCACAAATCAGGGGCTTGCAGATAATGAGGAGATGGCTGTATATTGCAAGAGCTGGAGAAAGCCTGTGACTCTTCTACACCTAAACCCCTAGCTTAGCAGATTAATTCACCTACACAAGTCTGACTGGCAACGCTAACATTAAAGTAGGACTAAAAGCTTGGTTTTGCACAACTGCTCCAGATTCTGTCTGCTCCAGTTTTGATAAATTACGCTCAGACAGTTGTGTTAGGGAGGAAAGCATGTAAGAAGATCCAATTAAATTGAAAAAAGTATGTTGGAACTATTATATTATATAAGGCCAAAACTACTCTAGTAAAATAATTACAGATAATGTTTTCTTTACTTAAGCACGTGGAATTTCTGGTTGTTTGTGACAATACTGACTACATTAACAGAATGATTCAAAGCGGATTCATTCTTAGTAAATCTTCTTATCCATAGCATGCATCAGGCCTTGACCCTGATTGCAGGCCTTGCTTTGTGCACCTTATGCTCCATAATGCTCTGATTTGATTCATCAATATGTGTTCATTGCAGAGTGAAAACCATGACAGGCACAATTTTCCATACTTTGGTTGAAGCTTTTCAAGCATCTAGCACCCTTTCACACCTTACAGAAACATGGAAAGGCTGAAATGGAAATGTGCAGGAACCATCTTGCCTCTTGCTTCTCACATGGGTCACCATGGCATGCTAACAACAGTAGTTTTCACAAAATGCACATACCATATAATAAAGTATGTCAACTGCACAATTACTGAGGACCCTTTCAAGCTGGACTCTTAATCCTATCAGTGAAAGAGAATGCACATTTGAGTGTTTGTGCAAATCTCAGATACAATTTCACCTATCCCACACCTATTTACTTAAGTTAAAATGTATTTCCACTTTTGCAGTCAAATTTGAGAAAACCCCACTATATGTTATGTGTATGTTCCTATTCAGTTCCATTAAAAAAAATATATATATTTCTTACCTTATAGATGTTGCTTTGGAAGGGCATTTGGGCAGCCTTGCAAGGTACTCTGAGCAATTTCAAAGTGAGGCTGTCCTCAAGAAAAAGAGGGACAGAGTTTCTTCTCATTAACATACAATGCTGAAGCCAAGCTTCTAGATTTTAACAATTTGGTAGGGCAGAGTGTTCAAATCTAGTTTACAACTGATAATGAGATTTGTCAAGCATACCTTCCCAGCCCCCTTACATACCAGAGTAATATTCAGTTTTTAGGTTGTCAGAAAAATGCAAGTAAAAGGTAAAATGGAAATATTAACTGATAAAATGTAACAAATATAAAGTAGGTGTTATCCCAATTTGGGTGAAAAAGTGGAAATACACTTCCTTGTTTCTCTTTAATTAATTTGTTTAAATTCTCCTTATTGCATCAGCAAAAATAAAATGGCTTGCCAAACGTTGATTTCCCGCATTTAAAATTGAACAATCAGAATATTAACAAATATTTATTGTCGGACGTTTGCCTATTGGTGTCTACTTTTATCTAAGGTATAGTTACATAGCCAGAGCATTTTACATGCTTAAAGCCTATCTCCAGGAAAAAAAACCTCCCCTTGCAGTGGGGCTACCCCAGCACAAAGGACTTACTTGATTCCCACAACTGCAGGCTCAAAGACTGGCACCCACAGCCTCTTCCTCCCTATGTTCTGTCGGTCAGGCATCATCACATACAATGCAGGGCCAACAGCCCTGTATTATACATGAGGACAACAAAGGACAGTCTACAAGCCGAGAGACAGTAACAACTACTGGCGAGTCCGGGATCAGGTAAGTAAAAGTCCTTTACAAAGCGCCACTAGACATTAATGATCAATTAACTCTTGCAGGGCAGGGGTAGCCCCACTGCAAGGGGAGTTTTTTTCCCAGCAGAAATATGCTTTAAAACTAAACTCCAGGCTTCCAAGACCTTGGTATTGTAGAGGATATGGAAACTGGTAATATATGGTGCTACTGCTAAGTAGTCAACAGTGCAAAATTACCATTTTTGTAGCTTTTTTTTTTTAATATACTGTATGTCTTTGTGACCGAAAGCTGCAAAGAATTAGGAGATTTGGACAGTGTTTTGTACTTGGTTCCTGCAGATAAGTGTCCATAATGAGAAATCCTATCTTACATTTAGTATTATAAGTATATTTAATATTTAGTATGCTTTAGCCTTCTTCTAGTTAAAGATGTTATTTTATCTAATTAGGGAGTCACAAAATGTTCTTTTCCTTGAGGCAGCGTTACTAAACCGTACAGCGACTGTATCGCACACAATACTTTCAGCACAGTGTTCCATACATTGTTGCACAATTTGCAATGTCTTACTTCAAATAAAGTATCTCACACTGATAAGACATGCTGGTAGAAGATTATAATTACCAATGTCTATAGGAAGGAACACGAATGACAGGACATTACTATCAGACAGAACAACCTGTATGTCTTGCAACATTCTCCTTCCTCCTCTTTCATAAATTAAAACACATTTACATGGCCCAACTACAGGAAATGCTCCTGATTGCTTCAATTCCCAATTTCCTTCTCTATATTACCATGGTGTAACTGACTGTATCACTTCATTTCCACAACAATTTAGGGTTCTCTCTCTATATATATCTAATGCCTGTTAGAGACCAGCTTTAGCAGTATGGTCATCACAAATGTAACCGTCAAGGTCGATGATGGCAGAACCTTGGATTAAGGTTAAACAGTTGTTAAACAGTTTTGTAAAGAATGAGCTTCACATTGATAAGGTCCGGAGGGAGGGGGGGCCAGGATCTTCCATCACAGCCATTTGGTATTTCCTATTTACAGACAATAAACAGATATTCTCCATATCACCTTGATATATATGACATAACTCCAGTTTGCAGAAAGAAGAGCATTTTTTACATAGTTGCCATGGTAATGGAAGAATCAGACGTGAAAAGTATGATTGTTAATTAATTGCTCATCAGACCACAGAGCCTATGTTTCAAAATAGTTACACAAAAGTAAAAGTAATATTAAATACTGACATTTTTTTTTCAAAATAATGAATACAAATCAAACAAATATATAATGCCCAGCAAAGTATTTCTTTACATTTTTTCGAGGAACTTACAGTCATGTTTCCAACCAGCTCCAACCCTCTCAGCTTCCCTGGACTTCCTGTCGAGTCCAAGACCACAAGGAAGAGAGCGATCTGCAGCAGATGTTCATCTGCTAGCTTGGAGAAGGGAGGAGGAGAGGGGAGCAGGGAGCAGGGGAGTGGCTTGCCTTGCTGTGCCTGTGTGTTTATGAAGACACCCACAGTCTACTAGCACACAAGGGTGGCTCCATAGGATCCTGCAATGGAAAGGAGCCACCCTAAAACAAGATATCGGGGCCAGTACTCAGTGGACCTGCTGATTCTGCATGTAATTTTTTTTTTAAACATTAAGGAGCAGCATCCATTGTAAATGATTGAATCAACATTTAAAGTAGCTTAAACACCTATTGACTTTAATACCGTCAACTGCCACTACAGTTTCCCTGTGTGTACATGGCCACCTGTCTACACCTCTTTTATGCAGTGGATACAATTGTTTTTCCTGAGCAGTGTCATGGTAGACAAGTACCAGTGTACAGTATACTAGCGGTAAGACACGTGAAAGTCATTTAATGGAACAAACACCCACAATCACTATCTGATTCTCTACATTTAAAGAAGCTATAGCCATGTAAGAAAGTAAGTACACCCCATGTATATTATTGAGCTTTGCATCTAACACATGCTGCAATATTATTTCTCATAATCAACAACAAATCAGTTTTTGTGTTCCTTATGTACTGTATATATTTATTTGAAAATTATTAGTGCCCCCCCTGATCTGACTGTGGTATCTTATGTGCCCCCCCTATATATTGTTCCTAGAGTCGCCACTCGCCGACAATATCGTTCACATCTAGAATTTCTCATGTGGTTGGCCAGAAGAGGATACTATCAACAAAGATACATTCACAAACCAGTCACTTGCATCTCAATACAGATTTTTTTTTTTTTTTAAAACAAATGAACCAACATATTGTTGGAAATGTAGCAGCATATACTGATATGTACTGAATGTATTATTGACATTCTGATGTGCACCGATATGTCTTTTAAGCTGTAGATGGCGCTGTAGAGTAATGTTACCTTCTCTGCATTCTTATCTATGATACACCGGAAGGTCTTTTTTTCTATCTATGTTTCCTGCACAATGCTGTATACATACATGTAATGTTCTTGTAATGAAGTAAAACTTAAAGGCAAACTATGAGGTCAGTGATTTCCACTCATCCTCATAGTTAGAGCCGACTTGTGACAAAGAAGCTGTCACACGTTGGTTCTATAGATCGGCAAGTGAGCAGAAACATGCAGCCGATCCGCTCACTTCCCGATCGTCTCCCTGCAGTTAGCGGTGACTATCAGTCACCGCTCCCTGCAGGGATTCCCCCCTCCCCTCTCAGATCCTCCAGCACTGAGTGGAGGAACGAATGGGGGAGGGGGCGGGCACAGCTGGCTCTGCCTCTAGATAGGCAGAGCCAGCTGTCACTTGCACAGCTGGGTGGATCCCGACTGTGGCGCTCTCAGTAATAGCTCACTATATACTGAGCTTTGGGTCACGAAAGGAGGTTAGTATATGTCCTCCCGTGACCCTTAAGAAAACTATGGGGAAAAACACTTACCCCCATAGTTCTCTTTTAATACAGCATTCCTCAAGATCTCATTGCTTCATCTAAACACTTAACCAACACATATAACAGAGTCATAGTTTTGTCAGTTCCTTGAAGGTTGGAATACCTCATTGAAGGTAATAAAAACATTTCCATAATACAAGTAATTTAAAGACAGCCCAAGTAAATAGTTTGCTTGCTTTCAACTTTCTGTCAACCTGCCGTTATACTCCCATCACATGAAGACATCATCATTATACAGACGCGTGCAGGGACAAAGGTATGCTTGAGAGCGATAAGCATATCTGAATATAAGGGTAAGTAGGGCTAAGCTAATCATACTTATAATTTCCGGATGGCACTTCTAAAAGCCTGGCATTCGTGTTCTAGACGAATATTAAGGGATTAAGGAAGATAACAAAGGAGGGATTGAATAAATGCATGGCACTAAAATTTGGAGGCTAATTTATTAACACATTCATGAATCTACATACACACTATTACAAGAATATTTTAGACAGTCTTCAGGGTTATGGCTTCCTCTAAAGCAGTGGTTCTCAACCTGTGTAATCTCAGGACCCACATTTGACCTTGGTCATTAGGTTGCGACCCAAGTCGCACACGAAAATGGAACGCATGGCATTGGGGTACCACACATTCCGGTGCAATCGATCGAACTGTGAGTGGGAGGTGCGTTTGGGGCAACGCACCTCCCACACCAGAATGCACAGTAGGTGCTATTGGGTGGTGCAGTGCATTAATCACATGGAACTGTGCGATTAATGCACTGTACTAGTTTGAACGGGCCCTCATTTACAAATTTTTTTTTTTTTAAGATCCACCCAGTCTCTCTTATGAGAACTGGAGTGTATCCTCAGCCTGGGATCCAGTGTGGGCTGCTGTGCTGTGAGGGAGCTCCATCCATATGTGCATTGCTTGTACAGCTCCCTTGCATGCCCTGTAGAGGTGTCGGGAGCCAAAATGTGATGTCACTCCGGTCCAGGCATCTCTACAGGGCACGCAATCAGGGGCGTCCCGAGGCTGGGTGACACCCGGAGCGGTAACCGAGTGTCACCCCGCTGAGACGTAACTGCGCATGTGCGTGACGTCACCTTGCGCGTGCGTCATGACGTCATCGCGCACACGCGGCAGTATTCTGATACCTGCCAGCGGCCATCTTGGTGATGGACGCCGGCAGAGAGAGGAGGGGACAGTCACCCGGCGGGATAAGGTATGCCGCCGGGTCCCCTCCTCTCTCCTGATACTGTCGGGCGTTCGGTCCATGACCGAGTGCCGACTTTTCACAGGGGGGTGACACCAAAATGACTGCGAGTCATTTTGGTGTCACCCCTCCAATGGTGTCACCCGGGTTCGGGCCGCACCCCCCCGCAACCCCCTTGTGACGCCACTGCACGCAAGTGAGCTGTAAGCAATGCATGTATGGATGGAGCTCCCTCGCGGCCATAGCCCCATCCCATCCCACCTCAAGCTGACACTTGGCGTCGGGCAGCATATTTTGAATGCTGCTTGGTGAACTGACAGTGCTGCACTAGGAAGAGGCTGAGGAGACTCTTATCCGGAAAAGTGGAAGGCACACAGTGACCCACTGAACACAGGGTCACGACCCAAAAGTTGAGAACCAAGGCTCTAAAGCATTAAAGGAGAATTATGGGGTGAGTGAAAAACACTCACCCCCATTAATAAAGGCCACCTGTGACAAAGAAACTGTCACAGGTCGGCTCCGTTGATCAGGAAATCACAGAACACACACCGCCGATCGCTGACTTCCTGATTATCTTCCTGAAGAGAGTGGTGACTGTAAGTCACTGCTCCCCACAGGGATTTGCCCCTCCTCTCTCCAATCCTCCAGCGCTGACTAGAGGAACGGGGGGAACGGGCAGGTATCTGCTAGACTGGCAGAGCCTGCTGTCAATCAGCCAGCGGGGTGGCTCTCGACGGTATTGTCTCCCAGAGCCAGAGGCATTGTAGGATTTGTAATTTCACGACATCTGGAGTGCTAAGGTTGTTTACCCCTGACCTAACAACACTATTTACCAAAGTTACACAATTTTTGTGAAAATGATCCTGCCTCCTTTGATATATGAAGTAGTAAACACAAACAGTTGTAGCAACATATTAGAATTCATCTTTTAATGTCTAAAAATCTGTAGTCTTATTGGATCCTGTGTTTTGCACATCCTCATTGGGCCTTTTTATTGTTGAATTAAATTGTATTGTCAAATTAAATAACCACAGCTGTTTTTCTTTGTCTGGTCCAAGTATCAGCTGACCGTTTACTGCTTTTGTTATCATGCTACATTAGATTACGATGGCTTTACATCAATTACCATGTAGTTTATTATACATCTCACCAGTGTTTTAGCCCTGTAATTGCAAGAACAATAGACACTGCTAAAGGCTATTTAATGAACTAACATATGCAGCAGGCATGCAGGTGATCTCCTGGTTGAAGACAAGCTTGGGAAAAAGCTGTATAAGAAAAGCATAGAGCTGGTGTCAGGCCATAATTTCAAATACCTCAAAGTTTTCACAGCTCTACTGAGAAATGGTGGCAAAATATATGCATAATGTTTGTGTGGTTGTGGCTGGGATTTATGTGGACCACACTAGTGCAGCTCATAAACACATATTGCACACAGCCTAATGGTGCCCATACACTGCACGATTGTCGTAGGAGAATCGTGGGCAATCCCGCAATCGTACGAGAATCGTGCAGTGTGAATGAAGGCGTGCAACCGTTTCTACTGTACGGTCGCACGTCTTTTGTCTAAGGAGCATGCTAGAAAACCAGCCGAAAATCTTACGATTTTTGGCTGGTTTGAATGATGCTCGGGAGACAAATGCCGAATGGACCAGTGTGCACACGCGCACACTGCCGTTCAGCATTGCCGTCATCAGAAGCCCGCCCCTCAGGGGGGCGGGCTTGCGATGATCGCAAGTACGATCTGCCTGTCCAAGATGGGCAGATCGTACGTTTTTTTAAATTACTTTACAACCTTCGCAAGACTAAGCCGGGCAGCAGCCAATGAGAGGGAGCGGTGTAATCCCCGCCCCCTCATCACACAGAACTGCCGCCGAGTGCCGAATAGAGCTGCTGCGGACACGAAGGGGGAGACAGGGAGCTGGAAGTATCAAGGAAGGTGACATGGGGTCCGGGAGCGGAAGGGGGAGATAATGGGGAGATGAAAGAGGACAGTGTTTTTTTTTCTTTCCTTGTCTAAATTTTGTTTAAAAAAAAAAAATCTAATGTGTTTCTTCTTTGGGGGGGGCCCTTCATGGATTCTTGCATTGGGCCCTGAGGTCACTAGTTACGCCACTGCCATACACTGCACGATTCTTGTACGAGAATCGCGGGAAATCCCGCGATCATACGAGAATCGTGCAGTGTATGGAAGACGAGCGACCGTTTCTAATGTACGGTCACACGACCTTTGTATTTCGAGCATGTTGGAAAACATTGCCCGTTCAGCAGTGCAGTCATCAGAGGCCCGCCCCTCGGGGGGGGGGGGGGGGGGGGGGTGGGCTTGCGATGATCGCAAGTACGATCTGCCTGTCCAAGATGGGCAGATCGTATATTTTTTTTAGTACTTCCCTGCCACTCTGTTCAGCCTCTGGGAGTTTAGATAAATACACAGTGATTCTGGGTATAGGAAGCATGTGACTCACTCCCCTTCCTCTCATGTGAAAGTGCTGGCGCTTGGTAACTGAAAACTCTGAAACATACAACAAGCTTTGGCATATAAGGGTATCCCTTGGTTAGCTCAGACAAGATGCAATTTGGAGCTTACACAGGGCTTCCCAATAGTTGAATGAAGCAGCAAGTAAGTGAAAACAAGGTACATATCTGCAGCTGGTTGAGTTGGTATTAAAGAGATCCTGTTGCTTTGACTAGCATGGGTAAAACATAGGTTAACTTTAAAGTTCATTAGACAAGGTTTGGAGTGGATGCACAATCCAGCCACCAAACAAATGTTCTCAGCAGCGATAACTTTACAAATATTTAAATCTGACTAAGTTAAAATTGTATGTATGTGGCGGTGGAGAGGGAGGAGGGAGCACTGCAGGCTCCAGCTGTCAGGTGTATAGAGTGCTTGGCCTGAGGGTTGTCTAACCAGGCCTACATGAGCGACCCCCTGTAAAACCAGGCCTACATGAGTGACCCCCTGTAAAACCAGGCCTACATGAGCGACCCCCTGTAAAATCAGGCCTACATGAGCGACCTCCTGTAAAATCTATAGGCAACCTTTTGTCAATAAACATTACACCAACTGCTGCATGTCCAGCTATCAGTTACCCACATTTATTAAACATTGTGCTCTCTCTCTGAAGTAAACTGTTACTGTACTGCCACTACTCTAAGCTCTCTCCTGTGATGGACTACAATCTCAATACGGATTTGTAAACTAAACATGAGGTTGTAGTGAGTGAGCTTGGAGCGGTGGCTACTTTACAACACACACAGGGTCCATGGGGAACAAACGGAGCCACCCTCCACAAGAAAGGACTGTGTTAGCACCAATTCAGAGATGATTTGAGTAGCCACACAAAGATACATTTTTGTAATTGTTAAGGTAGTTAACTGAGTTTAGTGTCACTTTAAAATACTGCAGGCATAACACAGATATAACACGTATTTTAAATACTTAAGTGCAGTGTTTCCTTTTCATAAACAATTTTATATTCCCTTGCCATGTGCCTCTGAACTAGAAAATTTGACTTCCTGAGGAAAAGTGGATTCCCTAGCACAGACCCCTCTCTACCACCTCATGTCCTCTCCTGTTTCGGCAGTGTCTAATTACTATCTGTGCTGGCATAGCTACTCTGCCCCTCCCCTCGCCTCCCTATATAACCATTTATGCGTCTGCTGGGGGTGGAGAAAAGTCACTTGAGTGACAGGTCAGAGTCTGCTAGGGCTGCTGACATCACATCCAAAATGGCAGTACCTAACAGCAGTCTTTTCAGTTCAGTTGTTGTCTTTCTATACAGGATTTACAGGTAGATAACATGCACAAAATACAACAAATGCACATACAATCTTATAGGAAGGTTGTTGTTGAAATGAATGGCCTGGTATCAGGGTGTCTTTAAAAAATAGTACATATCCACTCACTGCTACCACACTGGCCACAACTATTTCCCATTTGAGAGTTTATAATATTTATCAGAAGAGAACCTCAATGTTTTTTTCCCATGTTTTCCTAAAGCATGACACTGCGCAACCATGCAAAAAAAAACACTTCAAAATTGCATGAAAATGCTCACATTTAAGAGTGGGCTCCATTCATATCTGTGCGTTTTGTTGTTTAATTCTGAAGCATGACAATGCTCAAAATTAGGAATACTATTATTCTCAATGGGCCCATTCACACTGTGAGTGTTGTGTCGCTTGTCTCCTGTGTGAAATCTGTAAAAAATTAAGTCAAGGCAACTGGACTTGCTGTATTTTTCTTGAAGACATTTCACTGGTCATCTAACCAGCTATCTGACTTGAGAAAGCTGGTTAGATGACCAGTGAAACGTCTTCAAGAAAAATACAACAAGTCCAGTTGCCATGACCTGGATGAATACAACAAGTCCAGTTGCCATGACCTGGATGAATGAGAACATTCACAGACCTATTGTGTGAAGCACAGAAAAGTACATACGTCTCTTTTAGGGCAGAAGCATGCATTGCTGGACCTGAAAACTTTAACAGGAGTAACTGAGAAACGTTTGAAAAAATGCGTTTACGCATTTTTTGTATGTTCCCATTTAAAGTCTATAGGGCCGCTTACATACACCTGAATGAGGTCTGAATGCTGGACTGTGAGGAAGCAGCTGGACACAGGAGGAAGAGTGTGCGCTGAGAGCATGCAATGAGACAGAATGGGGTTATTGTTATGTACATATCACACTTCTACCTTCTGCAGCACTGAACAATGGAGACTACGTGGTAATTCACAGACAAACACAGACACAAATGAGCCCTATTTACACGTTGTCATCAGAGCGAGAAGGCTCCTACTGCTGACCTTGAGCAAGTGATAATTATTTAACAAGCTGTTCATTACCCTGGTACACATATACTTACTGATCATATAATGAACTGGAAGAAAGGTCATTTACATATAATGCTGAGAATGTTTTCATGGCTTAGGATCCATTTACACTTGTCTGTTTTCCTGCAGTTAAACGCATATATTGTACTGCATGAAAATGCATTTGAAGTAGAAATCTCAATGTAATTAATGCAGCTAGTTCAGCATGGTTTTTTTTCTCCATAAAATAGGACATGCAGTTTTCTATGTGTTTACAGTGTAAGTCCAGTTAAAATGTTTTTCTCTTGGTTTTGAATAGAGTGAAAGAGGATTAGAGCCCCGTTAGGTTTCTATAGCAGTCCAGAACCCTGTTGGAGAAATTTCCCCTCATTTACTATCACTGTAACAATGGTTTCACAAGACATTGACATATCAGTTACTGCTCTCTGCTATAGTTCATACCATTCTCTGTTCAGGGGTACTTTTATATCAGTTACTGCCCTCTGCTATGGTTCATACCATTCTCTGTTCAGTGGTACTTTATATCAGTTTGTGCCCTCTGCTATGGTCCATACCATTCTCTGTTCAGTGGTACTTTATATCAGTTACTGCCATCTGCTATGGTCCATACCATTCTCTGTTCAGTGGTACTTTATATCAGTTTCTGCCCTCTGCTATGGTCCATACCATTCTCAGTTCAGTGGTACTTTATATCAGTTACTGCCCTCTGCTATGGTCCATACCATTCTCTGTTCAGTGGTACTTTATATCAGTTACTGCCCTCTGCTATGGTCCACTATACCATTCTCTGTTCAGTGGCACTTTATATCAGTTACTGCCCTCTGCTATGGTCCACTATACCATTCTCTGTTTAGGGGTACCTTTATATTAGTTATTGCTCTCGTTTATAGTTTATACTGTTCTCTGTCAAGGGGTACTTTTATATAAAGTTCATACTGTACACTGTTCAGAAGCACTTTTATATCAGCCACTGCCCTTTGCTATTGTTCACACGGTTCTCTGACCATGTTGTCATCCCCGTAGATGTAATGTGATAAGAGACACGAGTCTAAACAAGGCTTGGGTCAGGAAAAGGCCATTCTACAGATTTGTTAAATAGTATATTTAGAAAACAGTAAAAAATCTTTCTTCCTTTTTTCTTTGTCTTCTCAGTCCTGAATTGCACTTCCTCCAAATTTACTGCTGTAGGGCAAATTGTTGACTAGGCTACTCCTTTACTTATCTGATGACCCTTAGCTGGCTCAGGGTGCTGAAAAGGTCCTATGTCCTTCCTTTTGAAACCTTACAGCCATGTCACATATCTAAGAATAGCATGTCCCACACACTATGCCCTACATATATATCCCACTAGTCTCTGTGTTTCTTAATCCTATATCATCACTGTGTCACTATAGCACTATATCACTATAGCATCACTGTGACTGAATATAACTCAGAGTACTACTGTAATGCAAACTGTGTTATGTACAGTTATAAATAAAACATTTAAGTGCAAATGCAGGAGCTGATTCCAATAGCTAGGGTGAACATATCGTCCCATTAATCACAAGTATATATGATATACTAAAATTTCAACCACACTGTTTGGCATTAGGCTGGATTGTGAGACTAACTGGCTTTTCTTTCTACTGCTGAAACATTGTGATGCATTAGTAATATATGACAGTCACACTGGATGTTCTTATCTTGTTATTTCGTGGTTCATAAGAAAGCATGTAAAACATGTATTTATTTCCCCAGAATAGTGTCACTTTAAGTGCTTTATGTTTGCAGTTTACGACAAAGTATTCAGTTGCTAACTTGTTAACTGCCGAAGGGGATAAGTACTATTTCCTATGTCCATCTCCAATGATACACTTCATTACATCAGTCCTGTCTTGTGCACGAAAAGACTCTTTACTCCCATCACTCACCAAGTACTCCAGTGAGGCTGCAAAATTAATTTGTAATGCCAAGACAGAGGGAAAACATTGCAATGATTTATTCAATACATTTGACAAAGTCATGCTCCTAGTTTAAGTGGTTTGGTGCAAAGGTTCCTAAAAACATGAGACATCTTTTATTCCCAGTAAAGACAATGCTGTTGACATTCCAGGTTGACTTTCTGACAACTGAGAAAGCAAGTAAAGAGCTGGAGGGAAATACCTGAAATCCTTTTGTAATAATCCCTGCAAGGAATATAGGATGCTTTCTGAATGATTTCACCATGAAATTCTTCCGTTGCTACTGGGAGACATTTCTGCTTTGTCCCAATTTATTCCAACTATGCAAAGTATTTTTTTTCTTAAGTTATGTAATGACTTTTAATGACATTTTAATCAGACTCCCTAGGGCCTCTTTGCAGAAAACAGACTCAGATTGCTTTCAGCACCTCCACTGTTGTTCCAGTTGTCTACCATCCTGGAAAGGCTCCCCTTCATTTTGGGATGCATGTGACACAGACTGCTATATTTCTTCCTTTAAAAGTCTTGTAATCAAGAACAGATTCATATTTCCTGGCCAACTGTCTTGTGCTGCCTCCTTTCTAGCCCAATCGACTGCCTATTATCACACTAACCAGATAGCCAACCAGCCGCCATAGCCACACAAGGCACTCTGAGGCTGGGGCCAGAGAGGATGAAGGGGATGGTTTTCCCTCTTTGCTTCAGTACACCTAGAACCAATAACTAGCAGAGTGTGATAAAGATTTGCCCTACTATGACTTTTCTCTAGATGCATGAATCAAGAATAACATTGGCTGCAAAAACAATAGATGAAAAAATGGCAGATATTAAAGTAAATTTAAAACTAGCACATAAAGGGTGCAAATGGGTGGGGCAATTCACTAAACATTAAAAAAAACCTCCCTGCAATCAATCTTTCAGGCCAGCATAGAAAATCGAATTATATAGGGCTAACATCAAAATACCCGAAAAGAGCTTGCAGCTGATTAGCGAGATTGTCTGAGAAATTTCCAACCTGCTCGTTCAATAAGCTGATCGAGGGATGCCTGATGGGAGGGTGCCTACAGGGGCACCACTGGTTCATTAAGAATCTACCAAAATGTGCATCATGTACAGCCTAAAGTCTTGGTCCACACTTCTCTTGGAGTGCTCAAATCTACATATTTTCCTGTGGACAGGACTTTACTAGGCCTCAAGCTTCTTACCCTTCCACCAGAACCTTCTTTAGATTCTCTTGAAGAGGTTATCATTAGGACACAGTTTTATCAATGCTGAACTAGTGCCTCTTTCATCTGAACAGCAAATCACTTATCTCTCCCTCTACCTCTCACTCTCTGAACTTACCTGGGAAAAACTTCAATTTCCTTATCCTAACACCACCACATCTGGTCAACTACACCTAGGTTCTCCGGCGCTTGCTGCTTTACCAGTGCCTAACCCTTTCTGAGGCCTTGTTCACACCGAAAGCATGTGCGTTCCAGAGCGGTAGCTGCTGGAATTCACTGCGATCGCTAAGAAACTTCTCCCCGCGTATCTAGCTTTTGACAGGTTGCGCTATTAGTGAAGGAAAGAAGCTGGGGTCTCAAGTGGGCTTTGCATGATCTATGGTGGGCTGTGTGGGGTCTGTGGTTGGCTCTTCGGGGGTCTAAAGTGGGCTGTGAAGGATTTCTGCTGGCATCTACAGGGTCTCAGGCTGCAAAGTCCACCTGCGTCCCTGCAGAGCCCACCATAGATCCCGCACAGCCCACCTGAGACCCTGTTGAGCCCACCATGAACCCTGTAGAGCCCACCTGAGACCTTGCACAGCCCATCATAGACCCCGCAGAGCCCACCATAGACCCAGCAGAGCCCACCATCGACCCCACGCAGCCCACCATAAATCCTGCACAACCCACCTAAGATTCTCAGGTGGGCTGTATAGAATCTAAGGTGTGCTCTGCAAAGTTCCTTTGCCTGTCCACGTGCGCTCCTCTTACATGCAGCTCCCCAGCCTGTGTTCAGAACATCCACCATCTGCCCCAGCCTCCTCCACCTCTGCCTGCCGCGCTTCTGAGGCCCGGCCTCCTTCACCTCCACACTGACGCTGCTGGTCCCCGGCCCCGCCTCCTCCTCCAGCCGGAGCTCTATGATGGCCATTCTCGTGCCTCAGGGCCACCTAGTTCACTTGATTAGGCAGCCAAGGCTGTCACAGTTTTGGGGCCTGCATTTTTTGCCACCTCCTGGAAAGTGCCGCCCAAGGCAAACACCTTGTTTGTCTTGCAGAAGATACACCCCTGGGTGGCAACCCTACTCAAAAGTGAAAAATACATAAATAGGACTGGCTTACTAAGTAATGAAATTTGCAAGTTAACCAGCATGACAAAAAGCCTTTGCTATGCTGTTGGAGGGAAAAAACAGTGTAGCCACAGCATTTATCATATTTCTTACTGGAATCTTTATTCCAAAATATATGAGATCTCATTCGCTGGTTGGTGATTGAACTTATGCGCATGAGCAGTAGCAAAACTCTCCATGTGCAGTTCACTGAGGGAATTTGACAAGATAAGCATTTGTAAAGTCTCCTTTAATGACAGCCATGGGCATTAATATGGTTTTATTCCTTTATGGTATGCATGTTGTAAAATGATAGCAGTAGTTAGACAAAAAAAGAAAAGAAAAAAATAAATAAATATTTTAAGCATGCCTCAGCTGCTGTATGTTTGGATGCTGATGTGCACACTCTATACCAAACCATACCTGGTAAATTCTTTGTATATATGCTGTAGCCTCTAGCCTGTGTATGGGTGCGTGTGAATGCATAATAATTTCTGTGAGCATAAGATGTGCACTGGCGGTATATACCGTATACATGGTATATCCTTTAATAAATCAGGTGTCCTAGAAAGCTCAGCAGCATTACCCTATATTTCTTCTGCTGTGTGCTTAACGGTAAAGCTGAAGTTTTGTAAATGATGGAACCATCATGTGACCCTCTAATTTTTTTTTTTTTTGCTTGGTACATCAAGGTAAGGGGACAGCAATCTGTAATTAGTCTAAAATGATGACCGACAGATAATACTATAGAGACTTAAGTGCCCTCTTAGTGGCTAAGCAGTCTCGCTCTCTAGTACTAAAGTTTCTCAGCATAAGTAAGCTTTCTGCTCAAGTAAATCACTTGGTGCTTCTCCCCACTGACTACTTGTGATAGTACTACTTTGAAAGCATCAATTTGCACTAGAAATCCTTTCATAAAATCAAAGATGTTTACGTAAGCTTGACTCTCGTTTTTTTCAGAGGTTTCCTATATGTGATAAACACCAAGGAGACTAAAGTGTGTCTGTGCGGGAACAGCCACCTTGCATTAAAATATGCTAGCCTCCGATTCGCAGCACAGTCCTCAAAATGTTTTGGGTTTGGTTCTGCTTGCACTGCCTGGCTGTCACTTTTTTAGGAAGAAAAGCCAACCTTATAATCTCTTTCTCTGTGTTAATAACATTGTGAGTAAAATGCCAATGTAAAGAGATCTTTTATCATGAGGAGGTCTTTCCATTGATCATCAAAATAAGAGGGGCTTTAGGGTTGCATGTCAACTGAGAGTTTTTATTAGAGGACATATTTTGACCATCAATATAAAGCATGCGTTTATCAGATGGCATATGACACCCCTTACAACTAATGAAAATTGTCTTTTTTTTCAGGGGAATACAGGGATACCAGTGTAAGGAGAACTATCTTTTGGGAGGCCACCAAAGCCTCCACCCAACACCAAGTTAAAGAGGGTCATTATTAACATCAAATATTCGCTGTCTTCCAGTGATGAAGGAAGCTGTTATTAGGGGTGCAGTTTAGGCTGCTGGCCACCAATACTAAGTGCAGGAAACCACAGGCAGGAGTCCCAGGGATAAGGGGTCAAGCTAGGTGTGTGTTGGGGGAGTTGGGGGTAGGCATTTTGCTACAGGGCCATGGAGTTTGTAATATTGCTCCTATAGCTTGTTGTTTGCTCATTGTCCTCTTGGTTTTCTGTCTTGTACCACGTGCGCTCTAAACATTTCTCTTCCAAATCTTGTCTGTGCTGCAGATCATATGAGGAAGTTCATGTGAGGCAACACATTTACTGCACAGGAAGCGGAGCACCCCTACTTTCCCGCCTTTTGCAAATCCTAGAACCATGCCCTCGCAGCATTGCATTAGATTGAGGAAAACTACTGTAGTTCCAGCTAACAGTTTCAGACTTATGCTCCATGCCACCAAAGACCCAGAGAAGCACAGTGTGGAATGGAAAACATGTCCCCAGCATAGCAGGAGCAGATGCCATTTCGGTAGAGACCATAAGAAAGCAAAACTGGGATTGGATGCCCTCTAAGGTCAGACTTGTAACCCCTGCTCAGGGAGCAAGGTAATCAGACTTTGCAGAGCAGGGACTCAGGGAGGAACAAACTGTTGTGTGAGCTCAGAACAGAGCTTTAAAGACTCAGAGCCTGCAAGTATTGCCATAGACAGAGCCCAGAGAGGAGTACCACAAGGGTTGCTGTTAAGCTGTGCTGTGCTGTCCAGAGACTGCAGTGCTGTGCTGTCCACAGACTGCTGTGCTGTGTTCTACAGAGGGAGAGAGAGACTAGCCTGCTGTAATCCTGTATCAAGCTGAAGAGAGGACTGAGAGCTACAGAGAGGAAGAGGGACACAGATCCAGCTAATGCCGGCTTAAGATGAAAGCTCCATTTGTGCGGTGCGACCTCTTGCTTGGCCTTCAGGGAACAGACTTTGATCAGTGGTAGTGGTAGCCTCTTAGCCACCTGTGTTTCTTTATCTTTGCTGCCTATCATCTAAAGAGTTTGCTGCCTCACTGAGAAACTGCTCAGACTGCCTTTGGAGAACCTCCTGCCCCCAGGAATATAAATATTCTCTAAAGAAAGGGTGCTCCAACAAGACTCTACAGGCCCCAACCCTAGCAGGCTGTGCTTAGACCCCACTGGTCAGTTAGGGCCCTTTGAATTTAAGATATGTCATATATTTGACCTTTCCTGCACCCAGTTATTACAGTTGTTAGTCCTAAAAAACTATTGCTAAGTCTGTTTGTGACATATTACCTTAACAGAACTTTTTTTCTGCAGGGCTTTTGCTCTGTCATTAATAAAGCCAACTTTATGGTGCGATTGTGTCTTTGAATCTGGGTTCAGTTCAGTTCAGGATGGGCCACCACTGGGAGCACAGGTGGAACCAACATCTCAGAAGCCATCAAGAGAATCATTGTTACTACTTATTGAGAAGACTATTAACATACTGTGGTTTGTGAGGCGCAGCCTTTATCCTGTTTCAGACGTAAACAGTGTATATTTAAAGTGGACTTATGCTTACAATGTACAGTTTGACTGGCTAACAGGGTTTCATTAGCAAGACAAAGCAAATGAGTAAAGTGTACTTTTAGCATCTCATGGTGGGCTTATTAGATGCTTGTCCTACAATGTCCCTAACTGCTCATACCAGCAGGATTCATTTTCTCTTTGGAGTTCTTTTTGTTTAGTTTTTTTGTTGCCGGTGTAGAGCTTCTGTCATACACTTGAGTTGTGAACTCCCTACAATTAACTACATATGGAGACCTGGAATTGCTTATACTGTGCCAAGACTCTCTTTGTGGATTGATCCTGCTGTTTTTGCTTTTCATTTGATGGTGATCTCACACATATGGGTAAAGCACAAATATGATGAGGGCACAGAAACATTTAAAGGGCCAGAATTCAATTTTCTACCAGTGTCTAAAACTCTGTGGCTCAATTAAGCTGCTGGCTGCCCAGCTAATATTTGTGAAAAATCTTTGGCCAAGGTGGCAGAGAAAGACCAAAACAGCAATTGACCTCAAAGAATTAGGTTAAAACCACAGCTGTTTGAAAGGGGGGCTTTTACTAAGGACTATGAAAAAAAAAAAAATTAAAAACTAAAATTGATGGGTGTTACTTTTTTTGTATGGGCTCAGCATATGCAAAGAAGTCTAATCAGGTAGGTAAATTGCTTCTTTCACAAATGTATGACTTCTTCCATCTTGTAAGGATTACGTTATACCTCAAATTGCTATCTAGTCCGCAAACTGCCGAGAGGTTCAAATGAACCTGTTTTTGCGGGCCCTACCAGTGAGCCTGCAGAAGTGGGTGAGCCCTGGAGACCTGAAATTGACTGACTAGTTGGAGATACTGGTGGAAAATTTTGCATGGCAGCTGAGGATTTAAATGGTTTGCCTACTACTCTCCCAGACAGTCTTCCAACGCAATCAGTAAAAAAGGGCCACACACAGATCGAATTTGTTTAATGTCAGCACCCCACATCCCCCCCACCAAAACTCAATGACCTTTCTTTCTGGCACCTGGCAGTGACAATACTGATCATTAATCGTACCATAAAGTATGCAGACAACACAGCTAGCACACTACTAGGGACCAGTACTGTGGATATTAGCTGCCAGAGAAGAACAGCAGTGCTGGGAATTTACCTTTCACCTTAATTTTCCAGCTGACTGTAGTTGATTGTCTATATGTCACTATAAGGGTGACAATTTTCTACCCAGTTTCTCTGATTTTTCACTTATAGTATGTCAGGGTCACACACAAAATTCTGGCTGATAAACAAGAAATTCTAACAGTGTATGGCTGGCTTTAGTGTAAATTATAAGCACTCCAACAGCAAAGAAGTGCTAAAAGAGGGGGTCTAATGGTCAGTTAAAAAAAAAGCATTGTAATAGCAATTATAATAACCAACAGCATATGTTATATAAATATTTAACAGTTAGTGCTCCTGCACACTATTATACTATGACCCAAATACAAATTTCCTTAAATTCTATCTTTTTTTGCAGAGCTACAAACCTTTATTGGCATAACAGATTTTAGCTGAAAATGGAAATCTGAGTAAAACTGCATTAGGAATACATGATTCCTTTCAGTGTGGCTGAGCTGTAGCAGAAGCTTTGGGGGCAAAAAATCTACACTGCTAAAACAGCTAAACAAATTATCCTTACTGCATAGATGATATAAGGAGGATTTGTGCCTAGAGACGAACCTTATGACTGGCCTTATGAACCTTATAACTATGTGTTTAATGTCAGCTCTTCTAGACTAGAGACTTCCCAGAGTTTCAGGGTCATCATCAGGATGGCAACCACCCAATCCCTAATGATACACTACTGGATTTATGTTATCATCACATACAAACAGAATGTTCAAGCTCCATATTGCAGCCGCATGGGCCTCCATAGCTACAGGAACACCGCTGTTTCACTTCAAAATGGAAGTATCTTTAATTCATCTTAACCTTCTTCATGCCTGCTCTGTTCAGACAACTCCATTAGAACCTTCAGTCAAAGAAAGAGAGAGTCTGAAGACAAACACCCGCTGTACTTTTACCAAAATGCTCTGTCACACCTTGAATTTAATGTTTACTCTTAAATAGTAAAAATATATATTTAAAAAAAGGATTTTAATTATAATTGCCCTCTAAAGTCAACCCTATTATGAATGTCTGAATGTGGTTGGTGATACATCAAACACAATGCAAAGGTTACACAGAACTCAGTCACCCTCACAGTGACTAGAGTGGCACCAGCTATCATGCTATTCAAATGTTTGCAGCCACACAGTGAAGAGGTGGAATTGTCAAAAAGGGATACATTTTTTATGAAAAGCTAGGGACACAGAAATTGAATGGACATTAAGAGGGGAGGCTGGAGATCAAACACCTAAAACTGGGCATACATCAGTAGAATCTTATTTGAAATTTTTTTTTTCAGATCGTATGTTTGATTTTCAAATACTTGATGGGGATAAATTGATGATCATTTTTGACTGCAGTGGGGAAAAAAAATCGAAAGAGCAGGATGGATTTTTTTTTCTTGAATTAATTAAATCCAAACAGTGAATGGTTTTAATTTAGGAAACTATTAATTTCCAAAATTGAATGTTGAAATCAAATAAAATTTTGAACAACATTCTACAAGTCTCCAATGGCATTATTGAATTTTCTGTCGAGATTTTTCATATGAACATCCGAAGGTAAAGCTATCCATGTTTTGTCAGCTTAAGAAAGAAAAATGTTTCTGTCAGCACATTACTTTCCCGAGCTTATTGTACACATGATAACATCCTAGAGGTATTGCCTCCCTCCAGCACTTCACTTGTCACCATCTCACACACGACTGTACTAACACTGTACAAATGTTTATTAAGAACATAGTATTCTATGGCTCCATCACAGACCCTGACCTTTTCAATTCTTTAATAAAACATTCTGAACAATCACATACATGCCAGCACTGTCAGCACTTTACAAATGTAAAGCAAATAATATTTATCTAGTATTTTTCAACACAAATCCTGGAAGTGTGAATGTAAGATTACACTTTAAATAAATGCAACCCAATATTTAGGGCACTGGAAAATAATAAAAGAGCAGTGTTAGATGTTATCAGTGGCCCTTGTGAATCCCTTCCTAAATGGCTCATGTCAAGCTTTAGCTGTAACTAGATAGTCTTGGAGAGGTTTCAACGTCTGGAGGTGTGTAGTAATGATTCAGAGTGGCAGCACATCCCTCCCTGCACTCAGCAGTTCATGAGGCAGAACATTGTCTGCAGTCTATTAACAATAATTCCATTTGAAAGACAATCCTTTGTTAAACGAGTTCACATGGTGTGCCATAGTGCTCCTATCAGCACCATGGGAGATGGTCGTCATTGGCAAAAAATAGGCTTTTCTCCATCACCCCAATTGGTAATAAGTTCTTCTCAGTCAGTTGAAATGTATCCTGTTTCCGACAAATTGCTGTTACTGTGTCACGACACAGTTCTTTATGCACAACTCTGGAGGATTTCGGAGAGTGACATTTTTTTTTGTACGGTGAGCATTGCAGCAGAAGTAAACTGCTTTGTAATTTTTTTGTTTTTGCCCTAATGTACAAGCATGCTTACCTTACCATGTGCCCTTCTCTAGCATTGTTGGAATGATATCCGGTCCTCAGCAATGCCCCCCACCGCCCCATCTCTGGTGTCGACATTTCTGGGACATTGTTTGGCTACTGATTATGTAACTCCTGTGCATTCACACAGGAGTTACATCCTCCTTGGCACCGAACCCATTCATGGCAACTTAGAGATATGAATGGGCTGAATGTGTACAGTACACAGCACATATACACGAAAAAAAATCGTTGGGGGAGAGAGGTAGAATTTTTGGGGCTTACGCTTACACATACTTACGCTTTAAATGAGCAAAGTCCAAACATAAGGCTGCTATCTATAGGCAATTCATCAGATCTCTTTTTCCTTATCTTTGTTATTGTATTAAATATAAAGATTTGTTGGTTAAGCTTGACATGATGTAAGTATACATAAATTATCTCCTGTATATATATATACAAGGAACCCAAAAATGACTAGGTAAAGTCGCCTAATCTGTCTCCAACAATACACCTATATTTTAAAGTGGTTGAATACTGTATCCACCTAGGTGCATGATGTATCATTGAGTAATCTCAAACCAACCTTTTGAAATGTAAACCTTATACAGGTTGTTGGGTGTGATATTTACATTTCAGTTGGAAAATTCAGATTAAATACTAACCGTGCATCACAGGGCTGTAGTGAGGCGAGTGAGGCACTTGCCTCGGGCGCAGCTGTGGGAGGCATAGCCAGGGCTGACCTGGCTGTGCCCCCTTGCGCCTGTTGCCATGGCAAGCACAGGGCGCCATGGCAACAGGGGCGCCATGGCAACAGGGGCGCCATGGCAACAGGGGCGCCATGGCAACAGGGGCGCCAGGCGGCCAACACAGCTCGACCTCAGGGCGGCAGCGAATAGAGGGACGGC